>NW_020954550.1:5369392-5384960 GCF_900497805.2 Vombatus ursinus
ATAGATAGATAGATAGATAGATAGATAGATAGATAGATAGATAGATAGATATGCACATAGATACACACACATATATACACACAAACATACATATAGATATAGATATGATAGAGATACGTAGTGTGTGTGTATATATGCATATGAAGGTAGCTCCTTCCCAGAGACAGTTAACTGCCCCTAAAAGGAATTGAAATCTAAAGTAGAGAGTCCCTAGATAACATCTGTAAAATGTATGCTATACATAGCCTCCACAGACTGATAAAATGAGGTTGAGGATAGCCAATAGGCCTCAAACCCATCAGTGACTTACAGGGGTGTCTACCTCAAGCATGTGACTACATCCCCCAGTGGAATGGGCAGATGAGAACAATTTGTTCCAACAGCCATGAAGGGGCTAAAGCAGGTATTGTGGGGTTCTTAGAGCTTGGTCAGACGTCGAAGATGCCACTGCATCCCAGGATATAGCCAGTCATCTTGACTTTTGTCCGTTCTGGAGAACAATTTGGAACTATGCCCTAAAGGCTATAAAACTGTGCATACCCTTTGACCCAGAAATACCACTGTGCCAAGGTCATCCACTGCATCCCAAGTTGACAGCCGCTGGACTTCAAGGACTCTGAAAGAGAGAATGAGGCTGATGACTTTGTGCAATTCTGTCTCATTTAAATACAATTCATTGGCAAGTCAAAACATCACCCATCACATCATGATGTCATTGGTCCTCTTCAAAATAAGGACAAATAACAACAAAAACATATGTATGTATATAAAAATATTATATTAGAATTAAATAATATATAAATATATTGGGTTAATTATATCATAATTAATATATGATATATAATATGATATGACATCATAATATGATATATTATATTATGTTGAGCCTCAATAATATAATTATATAATGTTCTAACAAACAACATAATATTACATAATGCAAATATGTACACATACATACACATATTTTACAGAAGTTACCTAGGTACTGTTTTATATTCCTTATCCTTTAAGAGGCAGTTAACTATCTCTGGGAAGGAACCACCTCCTTCTTTTCTCCCCCTAGTTTCTAGTTTCGATGGTGAGATTAGTCTCATCTTGAGCTGGTTTTATTACAGAATCTTGAATTTGAAGCCAGGAAAATCTGAGCTGGGATCCCACCTTGGACACTTACCAGCTGTGTGATCCCAGATGAGCCACATAACCTCTCTGATCTCTATAAAATGATGGGACTGGACTTGATATTCTCTTAAGGTCCTTTCCAGATCTAAATTGATGATCCTATGTGTTGGTTATTTCCTCTATATTCTCCTCTGGACCAAAGTCTCAGTCTTCACTTAATGGATTTCACATGCTCATTCAGACTTGTCTCACTTAAATAATAGGGGGAAGGAGGGACACAAAACGCCATCCCAGGCAATGTTCATAGGATCCATTAGTCTAGAGGTAAAAGCAGAGGTGTGTTTGAGCCAGAGCTTACAAGCTCCGAGAATTCAATTGCTAAATTTTTAGTTTGAGCAATTACCTCTTGGAAATCAGAAAATACTGCAGATCAAAGCTTGGCTTATTGTTTTGTTGATTATCTAGACTTAAGAAAGTGATGGAGAAAATGTTAATATACAGATTAGAAGTGTCAGCATTTTTGGAAAACCAGTTATTAAACACTTACCAAAAACATCCAGGGTTGGAAAGGACCTTGGAGACCATTTATTCCAACCTCTTCACCTTACATATAAGGCAGCTGAGGCAGATAGGTTATGTGACTTTTTGCTCAGTTGTTTTTCAGTCATGTCTGACTCTTCATGACTCCATTTGGCAATGACCATGAATGGGGCTGAAATAGGCACTGTGGAGAGCTTGGTCAGACATAGAACACATCGAGGTCATCCACTGCATCCCAGGTTATCGCCAGTCATCCTGATTTTTGTCTTACTGCTGGACTTCGGTGATTCTGGAAGAAAGAGTGAAGCTGACAACTTTGTGCAACTCTGCCTCACTTAAATTCGATTCACGCTCAAGTCAAGACATCACCCCATGATGTCATTGTCTTTTTGGCAAAGATACTGGAGTGGTTTGCCATTTCCTGCTCAAGCTCATTTTACAGATGAAGAACTGAGGCAAACAGGGTTAAGTGACTTGTGGTCACACAGCTAGTAAGCGTCTGAGGTCACATTTGAACTCCAAAAGATGCTCTAAGCCCAGCGCTCTACCCACTGAGCCACCTAGCTGCCCATTAATTGACTTGCTCACTAGTAATTAGTAGAGCTGGGATTTGAACCTAGGTCCTCCTGACTCTAGGTCCAGCCTTCTGTGCACTACCTGATACCATATGGCCCTTTCAGGTCTGTTGGCAGGATTGAGTTAGGGGTCATACTAAACTGGGCCTATGTGGGTATGGGCAAGAAACTGGGAATATGTATTACTTAGCAATGTAGAACATCATTAGATGTACATCTACCTATGATAGCATCACCATTAACATATTTTTGCCTCCACTGCTCAAAAGAATGTGGCCATAGGAGAGGGAAAACAACTGGGGCTCCACCTGTACCCCCAACCTGATAGTGCTTGCACCCTTCCTATTTGCACCTGGAGCAAGTACCTTCCCATCTACCGCACCTCCATGTCTTTGACACCAAATAAGAATGAATGACCTTTGGAATAATCTAACCTTCAGCCCATGACCCTCCTTGTCTCTATTAGGGCTGCCTAAGAGCCAGGAGTTGTTTCAGGTAGCTGTAACCTGTGCTCTTTGGGAAGGCAATCGATCAATCAACCAGTATTTATTACAGACCACTCTCAATTGGACTGAATGTTTCCAATCACACATGGATACACAAGACAGCCTAGAGAGGCAAGACTGCATCTCCTCTCCTGAATGTCTTCCCATAAGAATCCAAATGCCAGTGGGGCAGGTACCTTGGCTGGGGGACCACTATAGACATCTCACCATACCCAGGGTCCCCCAGCTTTCTTCTAACTCTCCTCACACTATGTCTTGCCCCCTGGGTGCAGCCTCCTTGCCATTGAACTTCAGAAAGACCTTCTCTCTTCCCATGGAGGCAGCTCAGCTAATGTGCCAACCGTGTTTTAAAAAGGTGAAAGCTCATGTTATTTTATTGGCCTAACACTATGACCTTGGAAAAGTGTTGCCTTGTGCCAAGACATACACTGGTGTGTGAAATCATTCTTCTCCTGTCACCAACAATACCTGACATACTCTGCTGGCCCACATTTCAGTTTGGGGATTGAGGTTTCTTTGGAAACCCACAAAGGAACTTCTATTCATTATGAAAATTCTGGATCCCCTGGCTACCCTGGGAGAACTCGCCTCCTATTTGTCTTTGTGTCACCTGGCTCCAATTTTAGCTTTTTTTCCCCCAGAATTAGAAAAATATATTTTCTAGGGGAATCTCCTACAGATCCTTCTAAAAAACATTAGCTTCTTGGCCTTTTTTTCCAAATAAATCTAGTCGTACTTCTCAGACACATGGAATTCACAGAAACATTTTGGAGATGTCTTGAAACTTCTGTTGTAAAAAGAAAAGAAGCCAGCAATCATTCATGTGGCATATGGACTTTAGGGAGGGAATGAGCATTTATTAAATGCCTATTATGGCCAGCCCTGTGCTAAGCACTTTACAAGACTTCAGGAAAGAACCAACAGAAGCCCTTAAATCTCCCCAGGACTCTTCTGTTTCTGTCCCTTCTCGGTCATGTTACCTGCCACAGACCCTTTTCTGAAGGGTGGGCTATATAAAGGAGTTGTTGGTGTTAACATTGCCTGAGGCCCCTGCCCTACCCCAACCTCCAGCCACACTTAGTGCTCTCCTCTGCTCCATTTCTTTGGTACAGGGAGGTAGGTCAGCATCTGGGACAAAGTTGCTGTGGCTGCCTCCCATGACTGTACCCATGGTGGGCGCCATAATAATGGGCTGACATTTGCAGCATGTCATAATGGCTGATCACAGGGCCTGAATTCAAATTCTGTTTCTAATATTTATGAAGTATGTGACCATTCCTTTGAGATGACTTTCCATTTACCCTATACATTATCTTGTATGTACAATTTTTTTATAGATTGTCTCCCCGTTAGAATGTGAGTTCCTTCAAAGAAGGGACTGTTTTGGCATTTCTTTGTATCCTCAGTGCTTAGCAGAGTATCTGGCACATAACAAGCACTTAATAAATGCTTGTTGACTGACTGACCAGGGACTGTCAATTCTCAAGACCCCTCTGGGCTTCAGTTTCCTCATCCTTAAAATGGCAGTTAACAGAGTCTATAGCCCTTGCCTCTGTTCTGAGGTCCATAAGCAGCTGGTCCAACAACCTGCAGGACCCATCACACTAGTATTAGAGATGAGGCTTCTTCCAGCAGCAATGATACATTTGCATGAACCAGGTGGGACCACTTCCATGTAGAAATGGTGTTAAGTCAGAATATTCTCTTTCCATGAACTGAGATAATATTGATTGATTAGTTGTTGCTTATCCTTCCTTCTTGAAGAGGACCATGACATCAGGGAGGTGATGCCATGACGTGCAAGTGAATTGGATTTAAGTGAGAGGGGGCTGTGCAAAGTCACCAGCCTCACTTTCTCCTCCGTAGCCATCTGGGTCCATCCAGTGGCAAAATATAGATCAGGATGACTGGAGATGGCCCAGAATGCAGTGGGAGGCCTTGTCCTTTTTAATCTAAAATCTTTCCCAGGTCTCAGTTTGAGTGTACTCCCAAAGTGTGTGTGGTGGGGAATAATAGGAATGTTTGAACTTCTGCTTTTATTATGTCAACAAAATAAATATCCCTTTGCAAAAGCTAATTGATGTTAATTATTGAAATGGAACTGGGGCTGTAGTCACTGGTAGCTGAGTGGGGGGAACAACACTGGAATGGGAGCTTGAGCTGAGAGCTTAGAGAAAGACATTCCAACCCCTCAGGGGGCTTAAAATCCTGAGGTGGGCAAATGGAGCCAGCCTTACTTGGGGAGAATAAGGCCAGAGAAATACTCATTCCATTTTAAAATTCCCCTTTTTTATGAACAAAGAACAGAAAGAGGATTATATGTGTACAGCTTGGTTTCTTAAAAGGATGTATTAAATTTAACACAGTAGTACAAACGCTGACCTACTTGTCTGTGTCCCCTTCTGAACTTCCTTCTTCTCTCTTCAATATATTTTAATCTTTTCTTCTTTCTTTCTTTCTTTTTTTTTTTGGCATCACAATCACTCCTTCCACTCACCCCCAGAACTTTCTCTTCCCTGTAACAAGTAAGGAGTGTTCTTTCCATTGTATATAACTGGCTTCTTCCTTCCTTTCCCATTCCACCCATTCCCTTTCTTCCTTTTCATTACTCAGTGAAATATGAGATGCCACATGTACCCAAAGCATGTGTGCTTCACATCTAAAAGATCCAGAGAAGTAAGCACAAACAAGGAAACCTAAACTGCTCTGCTCAAGGAATGTGGTGATTAAAGTGATACTTTTTTAGGTAGACAAATGGACGCCATAGGACAGTATCACTTTCTCCAACTACAGGACTTGCTAAAGCTGGACTTCTTAACCTGAAATCCATGAACTTGGTTTTGTTGGTTTTTTAAATATGTTGATAACTATGTTTCAATATAACTGGTTTCCTTTGTAATTCTGTGTGTTTTATCATTTAAATTTTAAAACATTAATAATTAATTAATTAAAAATTTATAAACATTATTCGGAGAAGGGGTCCATAGGTTTTGCTAGACTGCCAAAGGGATCCATGACACAAAAAAGGTGAAGAACCCCCATTCTAGAGTGTAGACCAGGGGTGGGGAACCTGCAGCCTCAAGGTCATGTGTGGTCCTCTGGGTCCTCAGGTGTGGCCCTTTGACTAGGTCCAAATTTCACAGAACAAATCCTTTTATTAAGGGGATTTGTTCTGTGGAGTTTGGATTCTGGGGGGGGCACACTTGAGGACCTTGAGGGCCACGTGTGGCCTCGAGGCTGCAGGTTCTCCACCCCTGGTGTAGATGGTACAGTCAGGCTGATGCTCATGTGGGAGATGGTGAGCAAAGACGAAATGCACAATCTCCTTGGTAACTACATTCCCCACAAGCCTGTGTAGAGTACAGCAGGTAATGCTATTCTGGTACAGACTCTGGTTGGAAGGGGTTGCCTAGGAGTCTGAGTGGGAACTCTCACAAGATTTGAATGGATCATCAGAAGGGAAAAAAGAGAAAAACTGATGTGGAGCCAGGAGGCTGTAGCTGAGTCAAACTCCTTGCCAATGCCAACAGGAGGTTTTCCTTCTTCCATGCTGGAAAGAAATAGCTACAGACATACTCCCAGCTGGGACGTTCCCATCATCGGGAGAAGCCACATTTGCAAGATTTCAATGCTTCACAGAGCTGGTGCCAGGATGTAACACCTTTCAGACGCAGAGGTTCCAGGGTTTGTTTTCTGAGCAAGTTGCTAATACCCCTTTACCCATCTCTAGGTGATTGTAGTGTGTGGATGTAACCTCCCAGGGAGCCCTGAGACAGTGGGTCACAAACTGTTCTTTTCCTTTTCTACCAACTTACTGATTCTACTAGGGTGATATATTGGCTTAGGAAACAGAACTGAGGATTCACATCCCACGTTTCCTGAAAGTTTAGGAATTTACACTTTAGGAAACGGTAGTGAGAGTATTTGACACTTGATTCCTTTTTCTTATCTTAAGTAAATGTCTTCTTGCATTGCTCTGATGTCAGGTGATGAAATCTGACTGGTCAGGGTGTTGAGGTGTAAGTGCCAAGGGTTCTGGGACATGACACGTAGGTCCTGTCTGATTGAATTCAATCCAAGTCTTCTTTCAGTCAAGGACAAAGTTTATTACAGATGAACCCTACAGGCTAGACTCTTAAAGAATCTGAACAGTAGTGATGCTTATAAGGATGAGCAGGCATGAGAAAATCTCAGCGCTTAAATGGGGGCCAGGATGGATCTTATATACAGCCAAGTAATTTGGAGTGACCAGAGGAGGGACTGGGAAGAGGATCTTGAAGCTGGGGTGAATGTTTAGGGAGAATCCCAATGGGAGTGTCTGGGAGGTTGAATGGGGTCATCTGGGAATAGACAATGGAGGGCTAGGCTTTATTAGGGTAATAAAGACCTGGAAGATAGGGCTTAGAAGATAAATTGGGAATGAATTGGGTCTGACTGGATAAAATCAAGAATGGGAAATATAACCCAGGGCTACAGACAATAGAGGACTAGGCTTCATTAGGGTATCAAAGGGAGATAGGGCCTAGGTGATAAGGGAGAGCCAGTTGATAGGAATAATAATCAGAAGACTGCTAGACTTCCTTGACCAGGTAAAGGTTCAAACAAAGTTTAAGGGTTTTCTGGGACCTGTAGACAAATGGGACCCAGATTCTTTTTGGGGTAAGGGGCAAAGGTCTTGACTTGGGCCCATACCCAAGCAAGGGGATGAGAGGTGTTTGTAAGCAATGGTTGAAAATCGATGGTGAAAGATGGTGAAATCAGACAGGTTCTAGGACCCCAAAAGGGTCAGCGTAGTGCTACATTAAGTGATTAGTTTGTCACTTAACACCCTTCACTCCAGCCTACCTTTCCAAACTTATTAAGTATCCTGCATCTTCACACAGTCCAGAATCTAAGCCTGACTGGCTTACTTGCTGTCTTTCACGAATGACATCCCATCTTTCACACCTGTACCTTTTGATCAAGCTGCTCCCCATATCTGCAAATTACTCTTTCTTTTTGCCCCGTAGATTCTCTAGCTTCCTTCTAAGTTCAGGAAGCTCTGCTCCTTCCATGATGTCTTTCCAGATTCACAATACCCTCCTCCCTCCAAAAATACCGTGGATTTACTTCATATATATCATACAGTAGTCAAAAGAAACATTGCCTTGTGATATATGTATATGTATATATATAGTGTGTATTTATATATACACACGTGTGTGCATCACCAACTACTGGTAAGAAACATGATGTAAGTTCCTTGAGCACAAAGATATTTTTATCTTTGTATTCAAGTCAAGTCAACAAGCAGTCATTAAGTGCCTACTATATGCAGGCACACAGTAACAAAAGCTTGCTGGTTAATTGCAAACACTCTGAAAGGAATCTCTTCTCCACCTGTGTTCCCAGAGTCTGGGAAGTGTTAGTACTTGTCTCAAGATACTTCACCGCTGCTTGTTCACAGATTCTAGCAGATGAAATCAAACCACTGAGGTAGGCCAGGAAGGGGAAGATTTTTTTTAGAACTTCCATGGGCAAAGCTAAACTCCTTTTTTGAGAAATGGAGCAAATAGATTGGGCTGAAGAAGAGGCAGAGAGCTTTCTGAATTCCTTTTTTCTCCATTAACTGTAACATATTTCTTCTGAATTGCTGACGTTAAGCATCTCACCTGACTCATTGAAAGACACTGTTACCATGACTTTTTTTTTTAAACCCCACAATTACCAGAAGGGTATTCAGCAGCATAGTTAAGGGCTGCATATTTTGCAAAATGTTACGTTTCTTTCCAGATTAAGTTTACAACTTGGGAAAACACTGAGAACAGATGGCTTATGCTCTGAATTTTAAAATCGGTTTTGATAGGCCCTGGCTTTCTGCAAAGTCCACGTTTATGAGGTTAAGCGAACTCATCTCCCCATGGCGCTGTTTGCAAGTGTCCTAAAGGTGGCGGCGAAGAAGCTGACAGATAGCTCTATGGAGCAAATGCTTTATGGGCCCGACTCACCACATAACACCACACTCAGGATCCTGGCTAAAAGCTGACACTGATTTCTTGGAGATACATCCTCTGAATAGTTCACTTTGCTTTGCAAGTGCTCCACCTACATCATGGTATAGTCACTTGGAAAAGTCCCTTACCCTTTCTAGCACTCGGTTTGCTCAGCTGTTAAATAAGAGAGTTGGACTCTGAAGTGCCTTCCAAGACTAATTCTATATAGTTCTATGAACCTACTGGTTGTTTGATGAGCAAGTTGCTTAATTAATCAGAACCTCAGTTTCTTTCAGCTATAGAACAGGGAGAAAAATTACAGGTAGGTGGTGCAGTGGATAGTAGTGCTAGGCCTAGAGTTAGGAAGACTCATCTTTCTGAGTTCAAATCTGGTCTCAGACACTTACTAGCTGTGTGACCCTGGGCAAGTCACTTACCTCTGTTTGCCTCAGTTTCCTCATCTGTAAAATGATCTGGAGAAGGAAATGGCAAACCACTCCAGCATCTTTATCAAGAAAAACCCAAATGGGGTCACAAAGCGTTGGACACAACTGAAACAATTGAACAACAACCTCACTAGGTTATTGCTAGGTTCAAATGACACAATCTCTGTAAACACTTTTCCAACCCTAAACAGAATTTTTATGTCATTATCTAGGGAGTTTCTACTGAGGAAATTCTCCTTAACAATGACAATTAGCATCTGTTGTAGAAGTTAGTCTTAGAAAATTGCCTGGGGGTAAGTGGAGTTGGTGGGAAGGCACTGGGTTGCTGAAGGACTTACCCGGGGTCATGCAGCCATTATGTATCAGAGGAAGGACTTAACCTAGGTCTTCCTTATTCTAAGGCCAGGTCTCTAGTGACTACTCCAGACTGAGAGTTAATTACTGTCATCATTATAAAAACCAAGGGAACAAAATAAATAAAAATACAACATTAAAAAAAAAAGAACCAAAGGAACATCTCCCTGGTGGTTCTTTATGGAAGATTAATGAGAAAACATTGAGAATCCCACAGGATAAGACCATGTGGAGATGTAGTGATCAGCATTGATGGAGAGAATACCCAGTGACCTCCCATATGGAGATCACTAATGTATTTAAAATTCTAAGTGTTCTTATTAATACTAATAAGCCAGACACCTTTCAAAAACCATACATTACAAAACAAGTACTGCTTAGCATTGGTAAGTAGAGTTTCTTCACTGGGAGTCCACTATGCTAATGAAATTACAGGTCTGACAAAATGAGAACCCTCCTCCCTTCAGCCACCAAGAGTGGAGTTGACTATAGAACAAGGATTCTTAACCCAAGGTCCATGAACTTTTAAATTACACGCATACACACACAATTGGTTTCCTTTGTAAACCTATATATTTTATTTTAGGCATTTAAAAATTGCATGCTATTTTTCTGAGAATGGGTCCACAGGCTTCTCTACACTGCCAAAGGGGGCCATGACACAAAAAGTGAAGAACCCCTGCTCTGACAAATCCTACCCAGCCAGAAAGTCTTTGACTATGGGCCCTTTGACAGATAAACTCTGTCCTCCAAGGATTAAGTTAGCAAAATTTGGAGAAGCTCATCACCAGATTAGCTGCAGGCCTATGGACATTTTTTCGGGGGGAGGAGGGGCAGGTCATAACAATTTTTGAAGAGTTACTGAGTCGTAGAGAGGATGCATTCTGGATGAGTGGTTATGGCCTGCACTGATGAAATCACAAGTCATTAGTGTTGATTGCAAGCTTTCTTTTAGAGGCAAATGAAGGCAACAGCTCATTTCCAAGGCAAACATTTCCCATTGTGTCAGTTTTCTCAGAAACCACTTTTACTGAAAGTCTATGTAGAACAATAGAGCACAATCTCACTAATTTGGTCTGAGGGGGAACCAACTTGAATTTGATGAAAAGCATAATTGTAAAAACTTTTAATTCAGCTTTATTATTTTAAAGTAGAACACACAATAGCCCCAAATGACCAATAAAGTATTGTTAAATAAAGGTCCTCCCAGACCTGCTCTGATGAACGAAGACTGATTTGTAATTGGAATCTAAGTGTTTCTGGAGTAAAAAAAAGACTTCATTTAAAATGATTGAAAACAGATTGCTCTTTTAAGTGGGTTAAATATTCCTCTATAATTTTAATTAATTAATAATTTTTCTGCTATTAATTTCATAGAATCTTTTTTCAAGTGACAGTAGAAAGGTAAATTTCCATCCTACCTAGTCTGAATTATGACCAATTCCTAATTATTTTCTACCAATTCAGTTGCATTGGCACCTCATCCAAAATCTTCTTTTAAATAAAATAAAATATTTTCAAATATAAGTAGTCCCTGAAACCCTTCTAACTTCTAACAATCCCTACATTCCAGATTTGAACTACCTTTTGTTCCCCAATTCAGAACACCTAAGGATTGAATGCCCTAGAAAAGCTTCTCTAATGCTGATGTAGCAGAACAGAGAATCGATGCATTTCTTGGCATATGTTTCCTTACAGAAGCAATGTTATTCAGTATCCCTAGGATATCTTCCCCTTTCTTGGTCTCCGTGATGCCATTTACGCATATGACTCTCACATCTAAAGACCCAGCCAAGCCTCTACCATTGCCTGCTGGACAGCTCCATGGGACCTTGAACCAGATATGTCCACACCAGATCTTGTCATCTCCTCAAACCTTGCCTCTCTTTCCAATTTAGTATCATAGCTCCAGAGCTGGAAGGGCACTCAAAGGTCCTCTAGTTCAATCTCATTCTTTTTTTTTTTGCCATTATATTTCTTTGTGTGTACACATTTATTATCTATTCCCCCAATTAAACAATTAAAAAAACCCTCCTAACAAATACACAGTGTCCAACAAAACAAATTTCCACATTTGGCATGTTTGTGTATATGTATATATATATCCTGCATTTAAAATCTTTCAGTTCTCTGGCAGAAGATACGAAGTAACTAACTCTTCATTCATTTGGCATTGTGGTTTGTCATTGCATTGATCAGAATTCTAGTTATTCAGAGTTGTTTTTCTTATCATTCAACCCATTCATTTTACAGATGAAAAAATTAAGGCCTGAATGACTTGCTCAAGCTCCCACAGGCAGTAAGTGTCATAGGAGAGATCTGAACCCATTGTCCTCTCACACCAGGGCTCCTTCCTCTGTATTATACATCCTGGCCTCCACCATCCTCCCAGTCACATGAGTTCAAAAACCTCAGGATCTCTCAACTGTTGGAGGTGACAGCACTGTAGGATTGTAACTGGCATAGAGAAATGCAGGTTCTGGGGTATAAAGAAAAAAGATTGCTGGTGTGTATGATGTTGGGGTGAGTGGTTGGAAGCTACTCTGAATTTGAGGATGTGGAAAGAAAGAAACTGGGTCAGTGCCTAGAGATTGGGAGCCCCTGGTGCTGGGTCACTCTTTAGCCAAGCTATAACGGGCTATAACCATAAGGATAGGGCACCCATCCTTTCTCCAAATAGATTTTACCAGTATGAAACAAGTGATGTGAGATTAGACTCTGTGTGATACAACCTCTGTGACTTAGGGACACAGCTGAGCTAGGCTCTGGGTTTCTCTTTCTAAAAGAGACTCCCTGGGAGATGGAAGGCATCAGACAACCTAACAGTCTTCAGTCTTTCCCTTCTCCAATCCATCACAGCTGTCAAAATAATCTTCCTAAAGCACCAGTCAGTAGCCTGCTGCTCACAATCTTCATTGACTCTGCATGGCTTATAGGATAAACTATAAAACCCCTTAAGCTAGGGGCAGCTAGGTGGTGCAGTAGATAGAGCACTGGCCCTGGATTCAAGAGGACCTGAGTTCAAATCTGGCCTCAGACACATAACACTTACTAGCTGTGTGACCCTGAGCAAGCCACTTAACCCCATTGCCTAGCCAAAAAACAAAACAAACAAAAAAAAAAAACCCTTAAAAAAAAGCCTTAGGCTGTCATTTAAGAGACTCCAGAATATGGCTCCCATCTATCTTTCAAGCTTTATCTCATATAACTTCTTCTCTTAAATCTCATGTTCTAGCCAGGCTCGACTACTTACTAGCTTTTCTCTGATCTGGTTGTGACTTCAGTTTTTGTACTTCCCTGGAAGCCAGTTCATGACAGGAATGCAGTCCCTGCTCACTTGCATGCATTAAAGTCTTTCTCCTCAAATCCCAGCTCAGATGCCACCTCCTCCATGAAGCCCTTCCCTATTTCCCCCAGCTCAAAAAGATCTTCCCTCCCTCAAATTTTCTTAGTTCACTCCTTTGGATTTTTCCTTTACCCCCATCACTTTCTACCTTCTATCATATTTCTTTGTATACAGGTCTTAATATTCCTATAAGATTATGAATTCCTTAAGAGCAGAAACTGTCCTTTTTTTTTTCTTTTTTTTTTTTTCATTTTTAAGAGGTTTTACCAACACAGTGCCTTACCCATAGTGGGTGCTTAGTAAATATATTTTTTTAAATTATGTGGTGAATTGAATTGTACTTAAGCACTGAGATGCATCATGCTATCCTGGATACTGGATATATGGTCAGGAAGACATACTTATGTATATACATGCTTCACACCACACACACACACACACACACACACACACACACACCTCCTATGTGTATGACCAATTAGCCTTATTTATACTAACTAGTGTGATGGAACATCTAGGTGGTACAGTGGATAGAGTGCTGGGCCTGAATGATCTAAGTTCAAATCCAGTCTCAGACACTTACTAGCTGTGTGACCCTGGGCAAGTCACTTCCCACTATTTGCCTCAGTTCCTCATCGATAAAATGAGTTGGAAAAGGAAATGGCAAACCACTGTAGTATCTTTGCCAAGAAAATCCCAAATGGAGCCTGGTAAGGCTATAACAACTAAACAACAACAACAAAGTGTGATGGAAATACTAATCAGACTCTATGAGCGCAATCAAACTTGATTAATCAAAATATGCAAACAATAGCTTCTTCTAAAACCCAGGCGCTAACTTGTATCTCAGAAGTTCTGATTAACTTCTTTTGTAGGGGACTAGACAAGGTTCCTTCTCTGCTCAGCTGGAGAATATATGTATCCCTCCCTACAGGTCATCTGGCAAGTCTCCATCAACCAATCAACACCTCCCTCAGGAGAACACTGACTGCCAATCTCACCCACAACTGCCAGTCACAAGTTTGGCGAAGGCAGAAGCTAGGCTTGGGTATGCCCTAGGAATAGGCTGATGACTGGTGTCTGAAGTAGATGTTTGTATTTTTAGTTATGGGTGTTTCTAAGTTGTTTGCCACACAATTTGATTGGTAGTTTACTATAAGATTACTGACAAAATTGTTTGATATTTTTTTCATTGGTGGTCTGTTATATCCAAGGGAAAGCAAATGCTTATCAGAATACACACAAGTTGCTTACCACATCACGCAAGTGCTTATTTTATTTTTGCAGAACAATTTATAGAAAAAGCAACTTACTCAAAATGACTCAATCATAAAATGGAGACAAAACAAAATATAGTTAGTTACGTTAAGTTGACAAATTTATTCCTATGATCTCATTAAGGTAGCAAGACTGGTTCTTACTTTCCTCCCCCACCCCTCCCCACCCCAAGAATGTAAGCTTCTCAAGGTCAAGGTCTGTTTTCATTTTTGTTTTTGTGTCTGAAGTACCTGGCACAGAGTAGACCTTAAATAAATACTTACAGATTGATTGATTAGTAATTAAACTGTCCCTTTCACCCAGATTACCTGGAAACATTTGACCTTATGACCTTGCTCAATCTCACCCCTATGAAACGATGTGGTCAGTAGAAAAAGCATAATACTGGGAGTTCAAATAGGATCACGGTCCAATTTCCACCACCAACTAGCTTTACGACCTTGAACAAGTGACTCCATGAAATGAGATGACTGACCCAGCTCTCTCCAAGGTCCCTCCCAGCTCTAAAATTTGATGGTGAATGATTCCATGATTGGAAGGTCATAGAAGGTGAGTGAACATTTCCATGTTTCCTTTTCCCCAACAAAATGAAACAAACGTAGTCCAAGAGCTTTATTAATATATCTCAAGTTTTATATTTCCTGTGCCACATACATGCATTTTAGGAGGGCTTGGATGACATGGATCTGGCTGTAGCACCTTTGAATACTGCTGAAAAGAAGGAAGGGAGGATGTGGAGCAGAGGGTTATAGTAAGCTTTTAAACTTTGCCGTTCTGACTCTAAAATATGATTTAATGACTGTTTCACCTTAGAGAATGGCTAAGGTTCTTCTTTCCTCCTTTGAATCCTTCCTCGTCTATTCCAGACCTATCCAGCAAGTCAGCTCTGGAGGATAGCCATTTTCCCATTGTGATGATTAAATCTTTCTGGGTACTTCTGTGAAACTGAGGATCCTCCCATCATGGGATCTTCCTACATTTAGTTCCAAAACCACTGCAGGCTAGGACTTAATCTTGTTAAGAGATCTCGTCCATGGGAATAATATTTTAAGCTGTGCTGTGGCCTAAACTTGGCAAACGCCACCATTTTTGCTGACTTCAGAGCCCTCAGAGAAGAGCCTGTGATCACAGTACTACTTAAATGACGGTGGCCTAGGCTTGTTGGTTCTGGTCCCCCACAGACTGAATGAGGTTACTTCAGAAAATGGAAAGAAAGGTTTGGGGCTGAAATTCAAGCCCTAGGATATGGTCTTCTGCTGCTTTGGTAACAGAAATAGGTTGTCTTAATCCTACTACTGAAAGGAAACCGAAGCATAGCCCAAAGAAAGCCAAATACTGAGAGGAAACATGAGACAGTGGAAAAAGTACTGGATTTGGAGCCAGAGGACCTGGGTTCAAATTCTGTCTTTGCCACTTACTACCTTCATGA
>NW_020954550.1:5384978-5406374 GCF_900497805.2 Vombatus ursinus
CTCTCTCTCTCTCTCTCTCTCTCTCTCTCTCTCTCTCTCTCAGCCACAGGCCCTCATCTGTCAAATGAGGGTCTTCACAGCTCCAAATCTATCATTCTTGAAGTCATGAAGACCTGAGTTTGAGTCCTCCTCTGCTAGATGCTAGACATCTTGGATAAGTCACTTAACCTACTTCCCTCTTCTGCTACAATAATTCTCCAAGACTGCAGAGGAGTCACTGTTCTGCTTCAGTGGAAGGAGTTTCCACGCTGGGAGTTTCCCACATAACCAGGGATGTGCTAGAGCCAGCCCAGATTGCTCAGGAGAGCCAGTTGCTACATTTGAGCATTTACACCTCAAAAATCAACAAAAGCGCAGAATCAGGGCTTGAGTTATTGTTTTGTTGATTATTGAGCCTAAGAAAGTGTTTATAATACATATTAAACCTAAAAGAGTGTCCTGCCTACATCCCCCCATATGGTCATTAAACATATATCAACACACTCCTGCACATAGATGAAATCACTGGTCTACACCAAAAATAAACAAAAAATCCTATTTTTACTCTGAATTATATTTTTCTTTAATATGGTTTTAAATCTATTTTTTTATGCAGTGAGTGATTCAGTGCCAATTGTTAAATTTGGTTTTTTTTTCTAGTACCTTAAACTCCTAGAAGAAACTCATATTGTCTCTCCAGAGGATACTTTGAAAAGGCTACAGGACAAAGAAAGAATTGATTTGTTAAAGGAAAGTCCTAAATGAACACCTAGAAGCCCCCACCTGAGCTGTCTCACAATTGTGATGTCTAGTAAGCCTTTGGTTTTAAACAACACCTAATCTGACAAGGGGGTCTGCCAAGAAGCTGATCCATTTTTTCCAGAAGGCGTCTATCCACTGTGTATATCTAATTGCCCAAACTTTCAGAAGGAGGCCCACAAAGCAGACCCAAGAGAGTCTGTTAGGCAGCCCAAGAAGGAGGGAGGAAGATGTTAACAGGACTGAAAATACACTAAAATTCTGATTAAAATACCAGAGTGAAGCCTCATGAAAAACTCTCAGGAACACTCAAAGGACCCAAAATAGAATGGAAAAAAGTGTAATTGCCTGAAAGCATCGTTGTCTAATTGTTTAATGGAAATTGCATGGCCTGGATCCTGTTGGCAATGTTTTATGCTGTTATTGTTGTTGTCCTACAAACATTCCCTGACAAAGTGCAGTTTTTTTCCCTTTCAAATAACCCTTTACATTATGTAACCTCCGATAGACAGTAGGCAGCAAACCCTTCTCCTGTGAGCACATTTCTCACAACTTTGACAAGCCATAGGTGCCCAGAGAAATGTTGATTGTGTTTGAACCTCAGCAGGCCTTGAGTTTTGCAACTCTCGGGTGCATTAATCACATAATACTGTGCCTTCCAGTTCTTTGTATACGGATCACAGCTCCTCCACCACCCCACCACCCCCCGCCCCCGTAGTAGTAAGTTCCATTAAGGCAGACACTGTATCTTATCTAAAATGTTTCCCCCAGCACAGAGCTCAGGATGTAGGAGATACTTGATATACTTTGTTGAATTGAAATGAAATTGTTATAACATGGTGTAGCGGGAAGGGCTAAATTGAAGTCCAAAGACCTGGTTCCCTTTGCTATTTGCTAGCTATATGCCTTGGGCAAGCCCGCTAATCTTTCTGAAACTTGCTTTCCTCACCTGTAAAATGAGAAAACCTGACTCAGCGATCTCTAAGATGGCTTTGGATCTAAATCTATTATTCTACCTCAGACACCTTTCCTTGATGTTAAGAAGCTGAAAGCAAATACAACTTTGTTTCTCCCCACTTTCTCTGACTCTGACATTCAAGAGCACATTGCAAGGTTGTATGTAGCAGCTCCATGAAAAAGCCAAAACCAGAAAATCTTCATACATCCACGATTCACAAAATAAGAATTTGCACTGATTTGAGGAGAGGCTGCCCACAACTTTATTTCTGCGCTCTTTCAAAATGGGGACAGAGATCCATTAGGAATGAATAATGTATATAAGATTGCCAAGAGGGTATTTATCTTAAAACAATTCTTTTAAGCACTTTAACAGCTTTAAATAATTAATATCAATTAATCAATAAACATTAATTAGCTACCTACTTATGCAGCAGGTATTGTGTTAAAGCCCTGGGAGTACAAAGATAAAACAGAAAGAGTCCCTGCCCTCAAAGGGCTTGTCTTCCTTTATTTATATTTATTTTTCATTTTTTCTTGCTATCTTTTGTTTTCATATCACCTGCATTTCCCAATGTATCCTTCCTCCTCCCCTCACCTCCCAGAGGTGAGTAAAGAATGTGGAGTTAGGGAAAGAATTGTTCAGGAAAATAACTAACATATCAAAGAAATCTGACATGATTTGCTGTGTTCTCCACCCATAGTCCTTATAAAGAAAGGGAGGGAAGTACTTTCTCATATCTCTTCACTGGGGCCAACGATAGCCAATATCAGAGAAGGAAATGGCAAACCAACCCAGTATCTTGGCCAAGAAAACCCCTGGGACAGTACGGGACCTGAAGTCATGAAGAGTCAGACATGACTGAACATCTGAATGACAACAACGATGGACAATGTAATAGCATAGCATACAGTTTCAACAGTCTGGGTCTTGTTCTTTGTATTTTCCTTGTTCTGGTCTTTGTGCACATTGTTCTTCTGGTTCTGCTTGCTTCACTTTGGATCAGTTTACATGTTTATGCATCAGTGACTTCTTCACATTCATCTTTCTTATAGCACAGTGGTATTCCATTACATTCTTGTACCACATAATTTGTTCAGTTATTCCCTGATCTATGGGCATCTGTTTTGTTTCCAGTTCTTTGTTACCAAAAAAAGGGCTGCTAGAAATACATTGGTGTATTTGGAACCTTTCTCTTATCATTGCCAAAGCTTATATTCTAATTTATATTCATTATATTATATTTGAAGAAATATTTTAAGTTTAAGACATTTTTATCTTCTTTAAATCAGGTTCCTTAAGGAACTCTTCTAGACAACACTTTGATAGCCTGATTCAGTTTATTGAATGCCCCTTAAAAGAAATAAGATGTGTAGTTGGCAGTTCATTGAATTTCAGATACCATCATCTGAAGCCTGGCTCAGACCTTAAGCAGTAACTTAAACTTTCTGAGCAACAAGTTCCTCATCTGTAAAATGGGGCTAATAATTCTTGTACTATCTCCTTCACAAGACTATTGTAAGGAAAGTGCTTTGTACACCTTAAAGGACTATGTAATGTTATTAAATAATAATTAAATTAAATTAAAAATGAAAAGCTATTGAATACAATTGAATCTATATTCTTAAAATGATTCCAACCCAGTATGATGGCACACACCTATAATCCCTGCTTCTGAAGGAGACTGATGCTGGTAGATCACTTGAATTCAGAAGTTCTGAGCTAAAATGAGATTAAGTCAAGCACCACTATGATAAGCCTTTATGGGAGTGGAGTGGGGAAGAGTGTGGCTACCTAAGGACAATTGAACCAGGTCCAGTTGGAAAAACAACAGGTTAAAGCTTCCAACCCAATCAGTATTGGATTTGATCCATGAGTGGCTGTTGTACTTCCAGCCTGGGTTAAGTAGGGAGACCAAATTTACACACACACACACACACACACACACACACACAATTTTATATTTTATTCACTCAGAATATCTTTCCTCCCCAGGATTCCCTTTCACAAGAAGGTGATGAGAAAGAAAGGTCTAGAGCAGGGGATGCTAGGCAATTTGGGCACTATTGGGCAGTGGAATGAGCATTGAATTTAGAGACAGTCAACTTAAATTTCTATCCTGACTCTGCTATTTACTACCTGTATGATGTTGGACAAGTCATTTCACCTCTGTGAGGCTCCATTTCTTCATTGGTCAAATGAGAGGACTGAATTACATGGTATTAGCTTTAAATATTGTGACATTATGAACTTCGCTACTAGATTGGCAGCTCCCCGAAGGAAGGGCACATGTCTATTTATCCCTGAATCTCCCTCAGTACCTAGTAAACACTTAATAAATGTTCTGTGAATTGAATTGATCAAGAGAGTACTAGATGTTTAAGGGAGGAATGAAAGGGCAGCTTGTCAGACAGAAAGGATTGAAGCAGTCACAAGCGATGGCTCCTGCCTTCACACTTTCACCTGGCCAATCCAATTGTCTGGTTTCCTGGAGCTAACTCTACCAAGCTCCTTGGGCACCTGGTACTCCTAATGAGAGCCAGCCCCAGGCATTCTCAGAAGCTGCCTTCTTCAGGGACTTAAGGGCCCTTTTATTACCCACAAAATGACCTCTCTATGACCATTGCTGAGAGGCCATGGACAAAATTCAGTTGCCTCTCACTCTTAGGTGGATCATGATTCTTCTTGTCCTATGTGAGGTCCTCTATAATCTCTTAACTATTAGAACTAACTAGAGGGAGTTCTAGAGCAGCTAGATGGTGCGATGGATAGAACAGGCCTGGGGTCAGGAAGACTTATCTTCCTGTGTTTAAATCTGGCCTCAGACACTAGCTGTGTGACCCTGGGCAAGTCACTTAACCCTGTTTGCCTCAGTTTCCTCATCTGGAAAATGAATTGGAAGAGGAAATAGTACACCATTCCAGTATCTTTGCCAAGAGAACCCCAGATGGGGTCATAAAGAGTTGGACATGACTGAAAAACGACTGAACAACAACAAAGAGGGACTTCTATCTTCTCTTCCACTAGCCTCAGATTTTCAGCGCACAGAAAATCCAGAGAAGCTGAGATTTTTCTGTAACCTAGATTGAGCTTTCTGGCTGTGTCCCTGTACCCCTTATTCTCTTTTGGAATGATTATTTTCCATGTTTGTCTATTTCATGGAATATCTGTATTTCTTCTTATCCAGCCCCAGATGTGCGATTGGCTCAAGTTATTCTGTGCTGAATCATTTTCTTTCCTGTCCATGTTTCTAACTTTTCCAGCTCCCTTTGTATCATTTCTCAGTCATCTCAGCTGTTTACAATACCTCTCAATTTAATGTCATCTGCAAATGCTATTAACATACCGATGGTTATGGATGATGTTGAGTAAAACAAGACTTGACAGTCATGCTCTTTCCTCAGTTTGATGCGTTAACATTTTGAGATTCTTTAATTCCATATGATCATATTACAGGTTGGAGCCTTTTGGTTTGGTTTGGTTATAGTTTGATTTGGTTTGGTGCAGACTTGTGATTTCATTGGTGTATGGAATGTCCAGCTAGGAAACTCCTACCAATTGTTGTTGTTCGGTCATTTTTCACCGGTGTCTGACTCTTCGTGACCCTGTTGTGGTTTTTTTGGCAAAGATGCTGGAGTGGTTTGCCATTTCCTACTCCAGTTCATTTTGCAGATGAGGAAACTGAGTTAAGTGACTTGCCCAGGGTCTGATAAGTGTCTGAGGTCAGATTTGAACTCAGGAAGATGAGTCTTCCTGACTCTAGGCTCACTATTCTGTCTACTGTGCCACCTAGCTGCTCCCTTCCTACCACTGCATGTCAGCAATGTAGAGTCTTAGGAAGTGGCCTGGAGCCCTTAGACTTGTCCAGGGTCAACACGGCACAGTAGGCATCAGAGGCAGGACTGGAACCCAGGTCCTCCTGCCTCTGAGGCTGGCCCTCTCTCCATTACAACAATATACATCTCATTCCAGGCATTTGCCCTTTAAGCAAATATAATATATGAGCATCAAGTTATAAAAAAGATAAGTTAGAAAGTGATTATTCCCTATACTAAAGAATTTGCCAGGTAATTCCTTTAAAAGGCCATCTCTTCTAGTCCACTTAAAATGTGATTTGAATCACAAAAAGATTGACTTCAACCAGCTTTTCAGGAACATACTTCTTGTGGAAGGTAAGATGCGAACTGACATAGTGGTTGTTATTTTTTGGTTAAGGTCCACTAGTTGTTTCAGTGGGGCAGCTGGGTGGCTCTGTGGATAGAGTGCCAGGCCTAAAGTCAGGAAAACCTGAGTTCAAATCTGGCCTCAGACACTGACTGTGTGACCCTGGGCAAGTCATCTAACCCTCTTTGCCTCAGTTTCCTCATCTGTCAAATGAACTGGAAAAGGAAATGACAAATCATTCCAGTATCTTCATCAAGAAAACTCCAAATGGGGTCATGAAGAGTCAGAAACAAATGAAAAATGAACAACAAAAGTTGTTTCAGTAAAATTAGAATAATTTTTAGAGCAGATCCACCTGGGACTATTTAAAGAGTAAAAAATAAAATCCTCAGTTTTAATGATACAACAGTTAGGTGAAACTTTTTATCTTCCCTGCTCTGCCTACCCAGCAGCTAAGTGGTATAGTGGATAGAACTTTGGTCCTGGAGTAAGGAAGACCTGAGTTCATATTTAGCCTCAAACAATGGCAGTTGTGTGACCCTGGACAACTCACTTAACCTCTAGCTTCCTTAGAAACCTCTGGCTTCCTCAACTGTAAAAGGGGGATAATAATAGCACTCAGCTACAGGGTTGCAGTGAGGATCTAATAAGATAATACTTGTAAAGCACTTGTAGGTCCTTAATAAATGCTTGTTTCCTTCCTTTCTGCTTCTCATTTATTAGACCTGAGTTTTCAACTCTTCGCTCTCCTTTCTATCAGTCAGAAGGCTTGCAAGTCCAGCTGCTTCACCCTTCAAAGAAATTCTAAAGTTGTCTTTCCTTACCCCATTCCTATAAGCCTTCATCACTTTGTGTTTGGATTGAACTACTTTACTCCTTAGTAACCTTCCTATTTTTAGCTTCTGTCTTCAACAATTGGTTGGAATTATCCAAAACCCTAAAGAGACCCTTCATGCCTTCCAAAGTGATGAGTTTGTTTTCCTCCCACCCTCTGGACTGGCTAATCACTGCTTTCTACATCAAGTGACTCATTCTCATTTCAGGGCCTTCCACCCCACTCACATCATCTGTAGCTTTTCTCTTTGGTTTCTCCATCAACTCCTATCACTCTCTTCAATGCTTCCCTTCCTCCTTCCTTCTTATCTTCATCCCCTCCTTCCTCCAAAGCTATCCCATGTATTGGAATAACCTCTTATTTTAAACCGACCATCATCCTCAAGAAGCATCATGGTGTAGTGGAAAGACCCTGGGCCTGAAGTCATAAGACCTGTCAAATACTGCTACTTATTACCAGTATAACCCTAAATACTGAGGCATTTATCTCAGTTTCCCCCTCTGTAAAATGAGTGGGTTGGACTAGAAAATGTCTTATGTTCATTCCAGCCCTAAATCCTCTGATCTCTCAACAAATATTTACAAAGCACCTGCTGTATACACAACCCTATGCTAAGATATGAAGGCACAGGGATATAAGACATGGCCCCTGATCTTAAGGGTAAGAGACCATATTGGATAGACAGGAGATACCTGTATATAAAGATAAATACTCGATGAGTAACTTTGATAGACTTAGCTCTTCTCAGCAATGCAAGGATCAAAGATAATTCCAAAAGACCCATGATGGAAAACGTTATCCACATCCAGAGAAAGAACTATGGAGTCTGAATGTAGATAGAAGCATACTATTTGCTCTCTCTTTTTTTGTTTTGTCCTGTTTCTTCTTCCTCGTGGTTTCTCCCATTTGTTCTAATTCTTCTTTACAACATAACTAATGTGAAAATATGTTTAATAAGAATGTATATGTAGAGCCTATATCAGATTGCATGCTGTCTTGGGGAGAGGGGGAAGATGGAGGGAGAGAAAATTTAAAATTCAAAAGCTTATGGAAGTGAATGTTGAAAACTAAAAATAAATACATTAATTTAAAAAAAGACAAATACTGTGGAAAAAAACTGGCTCATCAGAAATCCTTGGGGAACCAGCCATTCTAGAGGGATGAGATTCCTTTACAGATAGATGAGGACTGACATCCTGAGCATTTTAAACATTATCTCTTCACATCCTGAAATACATTTATCCAAGCCTTGCAAGCTTACTCAGCAGTTCCTTTCATCTTTTAAAAATTGCTATTGATTTATTTTGTTTTTTACATCACCTTAATTTTCAAAGCTCCTTCTCCTCTCCCTTCACTAGGGAACTATCTCATAACAAAAAAGAAAGAAAAGGAAAAAAGTAGTTCAGCAAAACTAACCAAGTTTTATATTATATGCAACATTCCCCATCCATAGTCCCCCTTGTCTGAAAAGCAGGGAGAAAGGTATACTTCTTTCTCCTTTTGGGGCTAAGTTTGATCACTATAATTACATGGTGTTGAGAAGGGATTCTGTCCTTTGGGGCCAAGTTTAGTCATTATTATTACACAGCATTCAAATCTGACTTAGTGGTTTTATTTTTCATTTACATTGTTATAATCATAAGTATTGTTTTCCTGATTCTTCTTACTTTATTTTGCATCAAGCAATCAACAGGCATTTATTAAGTACCTATTATGTGCCAGGCACTGTGTTGGCTCTGGGGATATAAGTACAAAGACTGACAATATTTCTACTTAAAGGGAAAAAAGGAAGGAAACAAGCATTTGTTAAATGCTACTATGTGCCCAGCATTGTGCTCAGTACTTTACAAATATTATCTCATTTGATCCTCACAACAACCCCAGGAGGTAGGTGCTATTATTATCTCCATTTTACAGTTGAGGAAACTGAGTCAGACAGAACTTAAGTGACTTACTTGCCCAGGGTCATACAGCTAGTAAGCATCTGAGAACAGATTTGAATTCAGGCCTTCCAGACTCCAGGACCAGTGCTCTTACATTCTAATAGGAGAGACAAGTCCATATGCAATTATATACAGTATAAACATAAAGAGAATTAATATAAATAAGCACAACATAATTTGGAAGGTAGTGGGCTGACAGTGGCTAGATCAAGTATGGCTTCATGTTGAAAGTTGTACTGAAGCTGTGCCTTAAGAAAGAGAGGAATCATATGAGGTGGAGGTGAAGGACTGAATTCCAGGTATGGGGGATGACCAATGCAAGGTACACAAAGACATGACACGTAGTGTCATGAGCAAGAGGGACCAAAAGAAGGACAGTTTGGAGAAATCACTGAGCATGAGATGGTGAGTAATGTCCAACGAGGCTGGAAAATAGGTTGGAATCTGTGAAGGGATCTAAAAGCTAAATAGAAGAGCTTATATTTTATTCTGGAGGTAATAGGAGCCAAGAAAGTTGGTTGAGTAGAGGAGTAACACAACCAGATCTGTGCTGAGGGAAAATCACTTTAGCAGCAGTGGGGAGGATGGACTGGAGTGGGTAGATATTTGAAGCAGGGAGATCAAAGAGGAGACTATTGCAATAATCTAGGCTAAAAGTGATGAGACTTCAACTAAGTTGCTAGTTGTATGAGAACAGGAGGATGTGAGAGATTTTTGTGGAGGTGGAAGCAGTAAGATTAGTCAACTGATTGCATATGGTGGATGAGGGAACATGAGAAGGAACCCAGTGTGGGGGAGAGGAGGTCATCTGACATCTAAGTAGAAGAGATGGCCTTGGGAAGGAGCAGGGCTACCTCATTCAGAAACCAGGGGGGAGAGGAGAGTGGAAGATGATGTCAAGGGGCTTTGAGTTAAAGAGAATGGAAAAATAGAAAGCTCCCCTCAAAGTGCCCCAATTTTCTCAACAAAATAAGAGGCAAGGTTCTCATTTGAGAGGGGATGAAAGGGAAGGCATGGGAGACTTGAAGAGGGAAGAGATGGTTTGAAATAGCTTCTGTGAAGATTGAGATAGAGAATTAGGACTACAGTGAGAACCCAAATGAAGTTGGATTATTGAATTTGTAATATACCTAGTCAGCATGGTTGTGTGGCTTTTCCCAGCTCCATTCATCAGTCCATAAGTAAGAGAATAGGAAGCAGATGGTGAGAATTATCCAGGGCTGATGTTTGGTAAGAGATGAGTAGTGATACGACAAGGGGTGGTGAGTGGTGGATGTCCCTTCCCCAGTAATTCATATGTCTTCTCATTCTTTTTCATATCTGTAGTTTCTTAAGATATAGTAATTGTCCATTTTTTCATGTAGCACTATTTATCTATCCCAGGGGTGGGGAACCTGCAGCTTTGAGACCACATGTGGTCCTCTAGGTCCTCAAATGTGGCCTTTTGACTGAATCCAAACTTCACAGAACAAATCCCCTTAATAAAAGGATTTGTTTTGCAAAACTTGGACTCAGTCAAAAGGACCTAGAGGGCCAAGGATTTGTTCTGTGGGCCACATGTGGCCTCAAGGCCACAGGCTCCCCACCTCTGATAACCATTCCCCCAAACGACAGGCATTTAATTTGCTTCTAGTTCTTTGCTACTGCAAAAAGCACTACCACATGTTTTGGTGTATATGAGACCTTTATCTCTTTGACTTCTTTGGGGTATATGCCTACCAGTGGAATATGGACATCTTATTGTTACTCTCTTATTGCTTTTAAGAATGATTGGAGACATTCACAACTCCACCAATAGAGTCGGCCTTTCCACAAGCCCTCCAACATCAGCTATTCTCATCTTTTATTATCTTTGCCAATTTGTTGGGTGTGAGTTAAAAACTCTGAGTTGGTTCCCCCCTCCATTTAGTTATTTATTTGTTCATTCATTCATTGACTTATTTTTAACATTCATTTAAAATTTTTTTGAGTTTAGAGTTATCTTTAGAGTTGTTTTAATTTTCATGTTTCTTATTATCACTAATTTGGTGTGGTCTTTTATGTGGCTGCTAATAGTTCGTAATTTTTTTGAGAGCTGTTCATATCCTTTGATCATTTATCTTTTTGGGGAGTCGCTCTTGGTTCCTTTCTTCTTCTAATAAAATCCTCTAGTTCAGTTTTCTCTCCTCACTTCCTTATTTTCTTATTTGAGAATGTGTTAAAGGGAGAGAGTAGCGACTGGAAGTCATTAATAATTTCTCCTTCACCTCATAGTTAAGACTTTGAGCTCCATGATAGATCCATTTAGTGGAAGGAGCATTGGATTTGAAGTCCAAGATGTGGCTCCATTTGATTAATTCTGTGACCTGGGGTTGATAATGACATGGAACTTGAAGACTTTATCTCAAACTGTAAGATAGGTACTATGGGTATTATTGCCATGATGGGCAGATGGCAAACTGAGGCTCGCAGAGGTGAAGAATGACCTTGTCCATGGTCTCCAAGCTAAGTATCAGAGGTGGGATTTGATCTCAGGTCACTCAGGATGAGTGTTTCATGTAATAAAAACAAAAACAACTCTTCTTTCCTGTTTTACCTATTTTGTTTCCTAATGGTAGTTATAAAAGACCTGAGTAACATTCAACCTTCTACTAGAAACTGCCTATCCATCCTCAGTACACAACAAAGTTTCCAGAGGTTCTGCCACTGGTTGGAGTTCTGAGAGCATAGGGTTTCCAGCTGACAGCTCAGAATAGCTGATTCCACCACCACATAAAGTGTAAATCTCTCCTCCCTTTCCTCCCCACTACTTACAAAAGCACCTGTAATAGAGGGAGTGCAGGTAGTGGTGTAGTAGATAGAATGCTAGGCCTGGAGTCAGGAAGAGTTGAGTTCAAATCTGCTTACTTAGCAGCTGTGTGACCCTGGGCAAGTCACTTAAATTCTACTGGTTTTTTTCTTTTTTTTTCAGTTTCCTCAACTGTCAAATGAGCTGGAGAAGGAAATGGCAAACCATTTCAGTATCTTTGCCAAGAAAACCCCAAATGGGGTAACAAAGGGTTTGAAATGACTAAACAACAACAACAAAAATAGAGGGAGTAGTACACATCACCTCTGCAATTTTTGCACGTTTCCAGCACTGCTTCAGTTTGCCCATGAATACCAAGCCAATTGGCACAAGACTGAAGTCAACCCTACACAAGAGAATGGCACAGGCCTGGTCCCTGATATCGAGGTTTTCATTTGTACTCTTAGTTCTTAGCACTGTGCCTGGCACATGTTGTTGTTCATTCATGTCTGACTCTTGGTGACCCCATTTGGGATTTTCTCAGCAAAGACACTGGAGTGGTTTGCCATTTCTGTCTCTAGCTCATTTTATAGATGAGGAAACTGAGGCAAACAGGGCGAAGTGACTTGCCCGGGGTCACACAGCTAGTATCTGAGGCCCAATTTGAACTCAAGCCTTCCTAACTCCAGACCCAGTGCTCTATCCATGGTGCTGCCTAGCTGGCTCATAATAAGTGTTCAAGAAACATTTGTTGACTTTCTCAATCAATGTTCCTTCACTTTTAGGCAAATTCATTAGGCCTTATTGATGTCATATTAATCTGCAGCTGAGGCATTCAGCCCATGTGGCTTCAACATTCTCATCACCTCCTAAAAAGATTGAGAATCTTTTCCTCAGCCAGTGGCAGCTGTATATCTTTGTGAACTGTAAGCACTTAGCAGTTGCTGGCTTTCCAGCCTTTCTGCTTCTCACTATGGTGCCTTCAAGGTAGGGTCCAATGTCATAATTTATGCTCATGGACATGGAACGTTGTCTTGTTCTGCAACCCATCTGTTCCCCAACCTGGTTTTGATATTCTATAAGGAGAAAAGAAAATGTCTTTCACATGCAATTTGGGATTAAGACATTGTCTATCCTGGCAGACTCTGAAATGACTATGAGGCAGTTTATGAGCCCACAAGCATCATCATCGGCACCACCATAAAACTTTTACTGTTTTAAGACATTTGGAGGAAGGAATTCAAGACAGAGAGTTAGAAAGCCTGGTTGCTAGCACTGCCTCTGTCACTAAGTAACTGTGTGACTATGGGGAAAATTATTGCCCTCTCTGAGCCTCTGTTACCTTGTTGTGGTGGGGGGGATGGTTCAGTCATTTTTCAGTCATGCTTGTCTCTGTGACCCCATTTGGGGGTTTTCTTGGCAAAGATAGTGGAGTGGTTTGCCATTTCCTTCTCCAGCTCATTTTTATAGATGAGGAAACTGAGGCAAACAGGGTTAAGTGACTTGCCCAGGATCAACATATAGCTAGTAAGTGTTCAAGGCCAGATTTTAACTTAGGTCTTCCTGACTCCAGACCTGTTGCTCTATTCACTGTACTACCTAGCTGCCCCAACATTTGCAAAACGCTGTACAAATATCTTATTTGGCCATTACAATAACCCTGGGCTATGGATGATATTATGATTCCCATTTTACAGGAATGAGCTCTGGGGCACTGGAGGCTTTCCTAAAATTCATAAAAGCCTAGGCTTTAGAGCCAGAATACACATCTAAAATGGACCATCTAGCCCAGAGGTGGGAAACCTATGGCCTCGAGGCCACTGATCTAGCCCAACCCCTTCATTTTGTAAACAAGGAAACTTGCCAAGGTTACATAGATAAGACAATGGACAATTCCATGGCACCTACTGGTAAATTTTATTAAAAAAAAAAAACACAAAAAACCCCAAAAAGAAAACCCAAAAACAACTTTTTTTTTTTAAAGTTAGAGTCAAGAGTTCAACTTTTATTAACAAGGATCTTCAAATTAGAAAGAGTAGGGAAAAAATAGTTAAGAGGAAATGAAAACCTGAGATAGATGGGGAGATTCAAAGATAGCACCTATCTGCCTTATAGGAGTTCAAGTCTCTAGGCCCAAACAAATGATTTCCCAGGGCATTGAAGGAAATTACAGATGTGATCACAGATAGGGATCAGGAGAGAAACCGGAAGATAGCGGAGTGGGAGGAGGGCGCATATATTGTCCTGCTTTTCAAATAGAGTAAAAAAAAAAAGGCAAATTCCAGACATTATGAAGATAAATGAGTTTGCTATAAATGACCAACAAAATTCCAAACTCAATCATTAAGTAGAAAGTTTGCCCTCACCTGGGGAAGCAGCCATCGCTAGGAGCCGGCACAGATTCACCTAACATAGGGGTCAATAATTCAACGGGGCAGGAAAAGTGAAAGAGAGAGAAAATGCCAATACAATCTTAAGCTGCAGTAAGTGAAAAATAGCATGCAAAAGGATAAAGGTAACCAACCCACTGTCCTCTTCTCTAGTCGGGAGCATCTGCTGAGTTGTGTTCTCTTCTGTATGCCCCATGGTCACATTGGTACATCCGCAGGGTGCCAGGGTGATGGGAAACCATTCCATTCAGCAAATGCTTCTTAGGTGCCCTCTGTGTGCCAAGCACCGTGCTGGGGACCAGATCTGCAATGATGAAAGCAAAAGTCCCTGCCACTGAAGGAGTGTGAAGTCTACTGAAATGATGTCATATGAGAAACGACTGAAGAACTGAAGATATTTGACTTAGTAAAGAAAAGACCCAGAGGGGACTTGGTGATTGTCTTCAGACATCTGAAGAATCATAGAGGATCATGAGAAAGAGGGCAGAAGCCATAGGGAAATCAGTTAGATCAGTTTCATCCAAGAAAAAGCAGTTAGAGCCCTTGGCTAATGGTAATAATAGCTAGGATTTGTATAGCTCTTTAAGATTTGCAAAGTGCTTTTCAAATAATATCTCATTTGACCATCACAATAACCCTAGGAGTTGAGGGCTATAGTTATTCTCATTTTATAGATGAGGAAACTGAGGCAAACGGCAGTTGAGTGACTTGCCTAGGGTCACACAGCTAGCAAGTATCTGAGGCAGGATTTGAATTCAGATCTATCCTGACTCCATGCCCAGTACTCCAACCACTACATCACCTAGCAACCTCTAGAAATACTTTGTGAGATACAGAGTTCACACTTTGAGTGTAAATAATGGTTGGATGAACATCTACCAGTTGTATTAGAGAAGGGATACCTGGATGGAGACCCATAACCTGGGTCCTTAGATTATCACAACTTTGGGGTAGGACATTGTACAAGATCACTGTGAAGGGCACTTGCAACTATGATACTTGATTGGTTCTTAGGGTGTCTTGTGTTCTTTTCTCTTTAGTCCTTTTCCTTCTCTGTCTATTAAAGCATCACTTAGCCTTTCCTCCCTTCATGGGAAATATTAAGACAGCACAAATAATTATGAACATAAGCTGCAGGCTCCAATGAGGATGCATAGATAGATTTCTAGAATATATTTTAAAAGAAATTGAAATTACATTTTTTCCTGATCATGTTTTCCAACTTCTTTCCACACCAAAAGACATTCATGCTTCCTCCTGTTTTACTAACCTAACAAGGTTTCTTAATGAGGCCAAATTTGATTTATGTCATGGAACATTTTTCCATTGTTCTTGCCTGATGACCCAATCTTGGGTTGCTTGAATTTTAATCTGCTACAAATGGGAAGTTACATGATAGTTGTTCTCCCAGTTGAAAAATATTCTTTTTGCATTACAAAGTTTGGCTTTTTTATAAGTCAGAATTTTTTCTGATGATGCATAGTTGGCCGCCTTTCTTAATCACAGATGTCTAAAGCATCCCATCACATTATGACTGACACCACAAAACAAGACCATAACTTTCTTTTCTCCCTCAAACTCTAGTCAGTTAAATAAAAAAATCTTATATAAGCATATCAGACAAAAGGTGAATGGGAATGAATGGGGAAACAAATCCTGATGCAGGCTTAAAAGGAAAGACTTAAGTATTGAAATTTAGTGGCAAAACAAGATTAATTGGTGGTATTGATGTATAATTAGAAACCAGAGCCACCAGTAAGCCATGTCAAGTTAAAGGTGTTTTGTGTGTCAAAACTGTAGCTCACAAGACCCCATTCGTATATTTATTTTTACTGTTCAGTCATAGAATACATTGAGTTCAAATAAAGGCATTTAATGAAATTGTGTAGTGATAAAAGTAATAACAGCCTCCACCCTCCCCCCAAAAAAACCTGGAACTCACTCTCCCACAAATGCATATACTATCACTGAGAAGAGCAGACATGCCCAGGGATTACATGTGGGATATATACACATGAGGTCAGGGTCATCACTCTATTCTTTATTAGACCTGTCCCCAAACGGATGCTGTATCTCTGCTACTCCATACGTGGTATTCCTGCTAGTTGTTACTCTCTATTCCAACTGATTTCAGTTTTTCAACTATCTGTAGAACCAACTAATATCTAGTTTTGCCATCTTTTATGGGATGCAGGAGTTTGCAAGTCTCTCTCCTACAGAGGAGGACCACAACACTCTTACTCAGGTCTTCTAGTCACCACTATCATTGACCAGGGAAGGTATGGTTAGTAAACTAGTGCAGGGGAATGCTACAGCTCTTTCAATCACTTTTTTTGGCCCCTTAATAGGACTCTGTTATAGTCTTTAGCCATCTCATAATCTTCTGGGAAACCTGCTATTCTGTCTACTGTCCACCAGGAGAGGGAGCCATGGGGAAATGGTTAGTAAGCCTCTCCATGAGAGGGGAGGATTATAGCTCTTTTAGCCAATGGTCATAAACCACTTCCCCTCAGCCAGGCTATCCCAGAAAGTAACATTTCTAAACTAAGATCAAGGCTGATTTTAGTACTACTTTCTTATCTATTGTATTCAATTCCCTGCTGACTTTGGTTTAAGTTCAGAAGCCTTTTAATTAATTTATCTTACTTGATTGTTTTTAATGTATAAAAATCTGTCTCCCCCTGTATTCAGGGTCCACTGACAAAGCTGAGGAAGGTTACTGGTCCCAATTTGTTGGGCAATTGCCATGCATTGCTTAATAAATCAATATGCTCAGAAGATCAAACCTTTATTTCCTCAGTCATTTCATCTTTCACTTGCTATACCTCAGAACTAGGGACACAATTTCCCCTCTATCACCTTGGTCCCTGTGAGGAGAGTGCGCTCAGAGTTAAAGTGGTAGCTACATTCTTCCTACCACCAAATTCACTTCCAGTTGTGGCATAGCTGATGGACAAATCACTCTCTTTCTTGCAGGACCTGGTGTCTGAGGCTGCATCAAGCTAGCTGTTCCCGAGGGCTGGCGCCTTTCTGAGTTCAACTACTGAACCCCAGGTGGTAGACTGCTGACCTCCTGGGATCTCACAAGACCTTAAACTAAAGAAAAGAAAGCACTAACAGGAGGTAGCCCTGTCCCAAGCATAGACTTGCCTAGGAGACCAGGTGCCAAGGGAAGACAGCTCTCTCTGGTGTTTAAGTAACTCAGACGGTCATCGTTACAGGACATGAAGAGAAGGAAATGGCCTATTGATTCCTTTTGTAGGCACACTTGGTTCCAGCTCAGCAAGTCAAATCAATAAGCATTTATTAAGCACTTAATACACTTAATTGTTGTTGTTCAGTCATGTCCAACTCTTCCTGACCCCACGGACCATAGCATACTAATGCTGTCCATGGGGTTTTCATGGCAAAGCTACTGGAGTGGTTTGCCATTTCCTTCCCCAGTGGTTTAAGGCAAACAGAGGTTAAGTGACTTCTTGTTGTTGTTCAGTTGTGTCCAACTCTTCATGACCTCAGAAAGATACTAGAGAGGTTTGCCATTTCTTTCTCCAGCTCATTTTACAGATGAGGAACTGACACAAATAGGGGTAAATGACTTGCCCTGGGTCATACAGCTAATGAGTGTCTGAGGCTGTATTTGAACTCAGGAAAGTTCAAAATCCTGACTCTAAGCCCAGTACTCTATCCACTGAGCCATCTAGCTGCCCAACATGCCTAATTAGTAGCCAGTTAAAAGGCTTTCACATTTCCAGAGGCAGACTCACTGAACATCCATGTGAGTCACCAGACACCCTCAGTGGTCAGTATCCCCTACTTTTACACTTGAAAAGGTGATCAGCCTAGGTCTGTTTGGCTCCAAAAAACAGGTGAGATTAGATGTGAACTATGGAAGAATGGCTTAGCAAACAGAGCTATCCAAAGTGGTGTGGGTTTCCTCAGGAAGCAGCAGGCTCCTCCCTCTCACCAGAGACCTTCAAGTATGGTATAGAGGAAGATTCTTTTCCAGGTATAGGTATAGGCAGCCTCTGAGGTCTCATTTATTCCTGACATTCTGTGATTTTTACAGGTTGATTACACTGTCATAACTCTTCTTGCTTCTTCTATCTCCCTAAAAGTCAGTGTTGCACCATTTTTGGCCTCCCCAGTTCCCATGTATGTGCATTGCTGTAATAATAATAGCTAACATTTATATAGCACATATTATGCACCAGGCATTGTGCTAACAGCTTTACAATTATTATCATCTGATCCTCACAACAACGCTGAAAGATAGGTGGCATCATCACCCCATTTTATAATTGAGGAAAACAAGGCAAATGGGGTTAAGTGATTTTCCCAGGACCACACAGTTAATGAGTGTCTAAGGCTGAACTTGAACTCGGGTCCTCCTGACTCTGGACCTGGTGCTCTATTCACTGTGTCACCTAGCTGCCTCTGACATGCCTACATGCCTACATGCCTACATGCCTACATGCCTACATGCCATATATCATCCAATGTCCCAGGTCTGTCTTCTTACCATTCTGCTCCGATTGGGGTGTGCCTGAGCTGCTATACACAATACCCTTCTTCATTTAAGGCTTTCCTACCAACAACTGTTACTTTAAAAATAGTGGGAATCCTGGTGTTCCACTTGTCACACACCTCTCTTCTACCAGCACCTGCTGATAAAATTCATTTCCTCTAGCAGTCCCTCCCTATGCTCCATGAACGCTTAAGCCTGGAGTGGAAAGAAACCCAGAGGACCACAGAGCGATTTAGTCTGCACTATGAACAATGAAGAAACAGAGCCTGAGCTCCTCACCACTGGGTCGTCTGCTTTGAATATGACTCCAAACAGCTGTCTTTCCTCAAAAGAATTTTCTCACTTGGTGAGCCAGCCTCTTCCCTTTCATGTTCCCTTATAAAGGGGCAGCAGCCATCCTCAGCATTATTTTTACCCCTTTTATTTGTGCTGATCTTCTTAGCTGAAGCTCAAATCTTACCTACTGGGAAATAAGGCTTAGGGGGTAGGGGGAGGTAAGGAGATAACTAAAGTGCTGTCACCCCAAACCTGACATTCCATTCACCCATGCTGGCATCAGTTCCCCTCAAAATAATCATCTCTGAGGGATACTATAAGAATCAAAGTTGTGCTAGGGTAAACATTGCAACCCAAAGGAACTCCCCCATTCCAAGGCCTGGGTAAGTTACTTAACTTTTGTGAATCTCAGTTTCCTTATCTAGAAAATGAGGACAATTGCACCTACCTCAAAGGACTGTGGGAAGCTAGCTAGTGCACTGGATAGGGCACTGTGCTTGGAATCAGGAAGAGTCCTGTTCATGAGTTGAAATCCAGGCTCAGACACTTACTAGACCCTGGGCAAGTCACTTCACCCTGTTTGCCTCAGTTTCCTTATCCGTCAAGTGAGCTGGAGAAGGAAATGGCAAACCACTCTAGTATCTTTGCCAAGAAAACCCCAAATAGGGTCATGAAGAGTCAGACAGGACTGAACAACAACAAAGGATTGTAGTCAGGATCAAAAGAGATAATACATGCAAAGCACTTTGCAAGCCTGAAAGCATTTTTAGTGTGGTTACTGAACAAATAAACCATATTCAAAGTGGCCACATTCTACCCCAGTCAGACCACATCTGGAGTATGGCACTCAATGTTGGGCATCACATTTTCAGAAGGCAATTGACAAGCTATAGTAGATCCAGAAGGCAACCAGGATGATGAAAACCATGCCAGGCTTCAGCCTGATGGTGTTTGGCTTATGGCAGAGAAGACTTGGAGGCAGGGGCATAATAATTGAAGAGCTGTCACATTGACAAGGGATTAGACTTATTCTGGGAGAAGGAGAAGGCCAGGTGGAGAAGACAGAATAGAATTTGTGAGTGGAAGTTGCAAACAGGCAGATTTGGGCGCAATGTAAGGTGACACCTCCTGGAAACCAGGAAGTTATTTAGAGGGCTGCCTTGAGAGGCTGTGGGCTTCTCCTCACAAAGACCTTAAAGTAAGGGCTGGATGACAACTTGTCAAGGATACTCCAGGGAAGGGCTGAGTGCAACAGATACAGCACTGGACCTAGAGTCAGGAACACTTTCCTGAGTCAAATCTGACTTCAGATACTTTCTAGTTGGGCAAGTCATTTTACCTCTGTCTATCTCAGTTTCCTCAACTACAAAATAGGGATAAAGATAAAAATAGCACCAACCTCCTAGGGTTGTTGGAAGGATAAAATGAGATAGAATTTTTAAGTGCTGTCATATTGTTCTGTCTCTACCTCTTGGAGAAACCTAGAGGTACCAAGACCTAGAGGGCGGAGTAGGGAATTGAGCTGGATCTAGTTTCAGTTTCCTAATTTGTAGACTAGGAAACTATTTTTCATTTACTTAATTGCTACTGGAAAAAGAGGGGACCCCTCCAAAAAAAGGAGAAAACTTCCTTCCACTGAATAATACAGTGCATTTTCTACTACCAAAAGAAATCGTATTACCCAATAAGAACATTCACTTCAAGGAATAATACTAAATTTTTACTAGAACTACTCCAGCAACTTGAGATTTTATTGAGAAAATAGTTATTTTGACATATCTAACTTCTACTCATTTTTCAGAAATTCCTTATATATTATTACTCATACCTCTAAGTTTTTATATAGCATTTCTCAGAACACAGTAATACCTCAGACATTGCTAGTACTTTGAAACTGTGGGTGGTATTTTTGATTTTAAGTTTTGTTTTTGTTTTCTAGTAAAACCAACATTTCATTAGGTTTACACCATGTATACTAGTATGGATATTCAAAATGTCCATTGTTGAATTCTAGGAATAGGAGAACATAAAACAATTCACTGAAATACATATAATTCTTATCCTGAGCCAGTCTTCTAGGAAACTCAAGTTATATTACAAATACTTCACAATTCAACGTCCTTATAAGTTAAGTAAATGAAAATTAGTTTTCTAGTCTACAAATTAGAAAACTGAAACTGAATCCAGCTCAATTCCCTGCTCTGCCCTCTAGGTCTTGGTACCTCTAGGTTTCTCCAAGAGGTAGGCATGCCAAGTTTATGCAGCAAAGGATGAATGACAGTGGTATTTTTCCTAGCTCATGAAAATCAGAACAATGAAGTACTTTTGGCAAGTCATATCTCTCTTTTCTTTTTTTTTCTCCAATTTTATTAATTTATTTTAGTTTTCAACATTCACTTCCACAAGATTTTGAGTTCCAAATTTTCTCCCCACCTCGTCCCTCCCCCCACCCCAAGATGGCATGCATTCTGAATACCCTTCCCCTAATCTGCCCTCCCTTTTATCAACCCCCCCCTTCTCTTATCCCCTTCCCCTTCTATTTTCCTGTAGAGCAGGATTGATTTCTATACCCCATTGCCTGTATATCTTATTTCCTAGTTGCATGTAAAAACAATTTTTAACAATTGTTTTTAAAACTTTGGGTTCCAACTTTTCTACCTTCCTCCCTCCCCGCCCCCATTGAGAAGGCAAGCAACTCGATACAGGTTATACACATGTAGTCATGCAAAACACTTCCATAGTACTCATCTTGTGAAAAACTAACTATATTTCCCTTCACCCTATCCCACCCCCATTTATT
>NW_020954550.1:5406540-5406639 GCF_900497805.2 Vombatus ursinus
ATAATCCTCTCTCACCCCTTAATTTTATTCTCCAGATATCACCCCTTCATATTCAACTCACACTGTGCCCTCTATCTATCTATCTAGCCATCCATACAT
>NW_020954550.1:5406790-5406892 GCF_900497805.2 Vombatus ursinus
TGAAGGATTATACTCAATTTTGCTGGGTAGGTGATTCTTGGTTGTTATCCTATCTCCTTTGACCTCAAAAATATCATACTCCAAGCCCTCCAATCCCTTAAC
>NW_020954550.1:5407024-5407253 GCF_900497805.2 Vombatus ursinus
GATAATTTCTTGAAAGATGATGTCTAGGCTCTTTGTTTGATCATGACTTTCAGATAGTCCAGTAATTTTCAAAATCTCTCCTGGACCTATTTTCTAGGTCAGTTGTTTTACCAATGAGATATTTCACATTGTTTTCTATTTTTTTTTTCCTCATAAAGTCACTAGCTCCCATTTGCTCCATTCTAATTTTTAAGAAAGTATTTTCTTCAGTGAGCTTTTGGACTTCCTT
>NW_020954550.1:5407263-5407819 GCF_900497805.2 Vombatus ursinus
GTACTGTCCCAAGCTTCAGGGGTTTTGTGCAGCTGTTTTCAGAGATATTTCTAAGGACCTATCAATTTTCAGTTCTTCTAAGGTGGCATGATCAAGGGCAAAGTGTTTGCTCCTTTCCTGGCCTGGACTCTGGTCTATGAGTGACCACAAGCACTCTTTTCTGCCTTGGAACTGTGAAGAGAATCCCTTCTCTACCACCAATACAAGCTCTACCACGCCAGTGTTCCTCCTCGCCCCAGGACTACCACCCAGAACCGTGACCCAGATTCAAGCATGGGCAAAGCAAGAGAATCCTGCACCAGCAAAGGTGTCCTTGCAATCCCCCTCTGATCAGCCACTTGATTCCCCCTTCATCTGTGGGCCAAGCTCTGGAAGCAGCCACCACACTGGGGCTGTGCCCAGGACTGGGGCTGGGACTGAGCTTCTCTCTCACTGTGGTCACAGACTTTTCCTACTGACCTTCTAAGTTGTCTTTGGTATTTGTGAGTTGAGAAATCTGGAAACCACCACAGCTGCCTGCGATTCAGTCCTCTGAAGCCTGCTCCAGGTTCTCTGA
>NW_020954550.1:5407877-5441205 GCF_900497805.2 Vombatus ursinus
GGCCTGGTCTTTGACTGCACACCCACGCCGAACTACGCTCCTCTCCCTGCCTGGCATGATACACCTTTCCAATCAACTATCTGGGCTGTCATAGGCTGGAAATTTGTTTCACTCTGTCTTTTTATGGGTTCTGCTGCTCTAGAATTTGTTTAGGGTCACTTTTTACAGGTATTTGGAAGAGTTTGGGGAGAGCTCAAACAAGTCACTGCTTTTATTCCACCATCTCGGCTCTGCCCCCTCTCTTTTCTTTTAAATGTATAAGCCTAATGCATTTTTCTGACTTGCGGGGGTAAAATTGACATCAAAATATAAAAAAGTCCACTGATTTTCATGTAGCTATTTACAAATGAGCTGTCCAATAAATGCAGTGCTGTTGTTCAGTTGTGTCTGACTCTTGGTGACCCCATTTGGGGTTTTCTTGGCAAAGATACTAAAGTGGTTTGCCATTTCCTTCTCCAAAGTATGGTATAACATACTAAACAATATAAGCTTTCTAACTATAAACTTAGAAGGCTAGCTATAAGAACTAGCACTGTAATTTCATTGGTATAGGGAACTCCCAGGTAAGGGAATGCCCTCCACTAAGGCAAGTCACCACCCTTACAACTTGTAGTCTTAGTGCCTGGAGTAATGAGAGGAAGAGCAGCTTGTCCAGGGTCACTCAGTCAGTGTTGTGTCAGAGGTAGGAATTGAACCCTGGTCTTCAAGGCCAGTTTGTTATCTACTCTGCCATACTCTTTCTCACAAACTCAAAAAAGAAGCTTAAAATACATAAATACTTGGTTTGATATCGAGGTCATTACATATATATATATATATATATATATATATATATGCATATATGTTGACAGAATCACAGAATTTGAGAATTGGAAAGGGACCTAACAACCATTCAGTCCAACCCATACAATAAAGGAATTCTCATTATAACAGATCTGACCAGTGGTCATCCAGTGTCTGCTTGAAGACTTTCAAGGAAAGGAAATCTTCCATCTCTCAAGATATCCATTCCACTTCAGGATAACTCTAATTTTTAGCTTTTCCTGATATCAAGCCTAAATTTGCCTCCTTCTAATTGCCACCCCTTATAGTTGGTTCTATCCCACTCATATTTAACTGAACTTATTATATATTTTGAATAACCTAAATTTTCATTCTGATCAAAGGCAAACATTTTGAACAATAACCATCCGTTTTGTTTTGCATAATGCAGCAACTATGAATCGTGAATGTAACTGAGCACAGTTCCTACAACTGTTGAAATTTATTTTTAAAGTTTGACCTAGAATTAACATGGGTTGAGATATCCAAGGACAGATATGCCTACATACTTCAAGACATCAATGATATGTGAAACCCAATGTCTGGTGATGTTGTCCTGAAGCCAGCTTAACCTGTCTTCTTGAGTTGCCATATGTTCCCGAGCTGTACTCTCAGTGTCCTTGAGAGTTCAAACCAACTACAAGACAAGCACCAGTAAGTCTGCACGAGACTGATAAACTGTTTGTACCACTGAGACCCTTATAGATAAGCACACCACCATATCTTGATAGTCTAGCAGTTCCCAAGGGAAAAGAATGCTACTTTTGCCATCCTACTTACTCCTGTTCCCCCTCTCTTTCTCCACCTTTCACTTCCCCTACTGCTCCCTTCCTCTTTCCATGCCATTCCCATTTGGGAGGAGATTGCCCTCCACTCCTCCCACGAGACTTCCCTCTTTTAATATTCAAATTTCTGCCTGAAATGCAAACTACTTCATACTTGGTATAAGGAGTTCCACATGCATGTTCATTTCTCTTGTAATAAATCAACTTATTACCCATGTCTTATGGAACTGTGATTTTTGGTTAACAGAACTTTTAAAAAATTATTTTTATCTGAATTCAAACACCACCCCCCAAAAAATGGACATTTCCAAATACAGAATAGAACTGAAAAAAAATAAAAAGAATTGGACATGAAACTACAGATCACTATTATGTTTTTCTTTTTAGGTTCAACCTGTAGCTTTCAAAGCTGTCCTGCTTGTCTGTGCTTCTTTCTAGTCATCCTTCTTTTTTCTTTTCTAAATGTATTAATTTAAACTTGAAAAATAATGTTAATTTACAATGGTGGGGGAGGAGAGTAGAGAGGGAGAGAGAAGGGGTAGAGCTTTCCAGTGACAATAATACTCATGGTCATTACCAAGAACATCTCTTTCCCAAAACCTGGGAAACTAGTCCATTAGGAGGTTTCTTAGACAGCAAAGAATCAGAGGAAAGGAGCTGTGGTAGAGCCACCCTAGACAGTGGAGAACATACCACTTTAATGAATAGAATACCCTCTGTCTACCCGATCCCCCTTTCTACCTTGGATGGCACTGGATTAACAGTGACCAATTCTAACTCTCTGGATCTTTTCACATGTGACTTTTTTTTTTCATAGTGGGCTTATTACAGTTAATTAGATCATTTCTAATTTTATATGTGTTTCATCGAATCATAGGATTTGTTATTGGAAAGGATCTAAAATCATAAAATGCCATTCTCTTTATGTTAGAGATGAAACTGAAGCCAAAGGAGAGGGCTGCATAGGTCCAAAGTCACACAGGTAGTAAGCCTGGCTTTGAACCTAGGTCTTCCCCCATAAAACCAGTAATCATTCTACCTTTTAGCTTGGTAAAATACCAAAACAAACAAAAATAACCTTGATGAAGTTTCTGGAGATAGCCTGGTCTCTTGAGCACATTTGGGAGACACTACAATTTTATCAATAACTCCTTTACAAACCACTGTCTTGGGGCAAGTGGCTTCTACTCCTGGCTATGGCGATTTTTAGTTTCAATTTCTAAAGGTGAAATTTTCTGGTCTTGTCCCCAAATTCCTGTTTGGTGCCAGCAGGCCTCTTTCCCTGTAGGCTGCACTAAGTATAATAATGAACCATCCAATCATGAAGACAATTTTATTAATCTTGGATAATCTCATTTCTTCCTGACCTTGGCACCAAGCAAATCACTAGCTGGAAGATGCATCTCACTTCTCTGCAATTTTTTTTTAAAGATGCTTTAGTGACCCTGCTCAACCCTGCAGGGTGGCCACAAACCTTCCTTTGTAAAAACAAAACAAAGCAACAACCAAAAAAAAAAACCCCACAATATCTGCAAAGTGCAATAAAGTTAAATACAATAAAATAAGATATGCCTGTATAAGCAAAACTAATTTCCCCTATTTTATTTCATCAACTCAATATCCCCTGCTGCTATACTTTGTTCACCCTTCTTGGTTTACAAAAACAAAGTGGTACGCACACACCCTATAAGATCATTAAGATGGTGCAAATCTGGATTCTTCCTTCCTATTCCATGGTCCCAAGGCCTTTGTATGATATATCTTCTGACTCCTTACTTTTGCCTGCTTTTATGTAACTATCTCCTGAAATATGCAAAAGAAAGATATGTGCTTAGAAATATTCACATCCAATTAAAAATAAAAATCAATTTACAAAAGATAGCTGTCCCAATCCAGTTACATGCCTTCAGTTTGCAGAAGCCCATGATGGTGATAAAAAATAAAGTATTAAAAGGAGTAGAGATTACCGATAGTGAGAGCTTAGGAAATGACACCCATCAAAATCCCATGAGCCAAAAGCTGAATTTTATTTTTCCTTCTCTGACGGGAACTTTTCAGTATCTGATATTATGGAGTCTGATATTAAATCAGAAAACAACTATTTTACTATAATGTCGATTTCCCTTTCCAATTTTTTCCAGTCTCATAAACTTATAAAAATTAAGTATCCCTTAGTTAAATAATTTATAGCTACATTTGTAAACAAATAGAAATGTTAAAAAGTAAAATAAATTAGCAAAATTACCTGAACTCTACTTTTAAATTTGACATATCACATTTTGTAAATAAACCAAATCAAATGAGCTACAAACATATCAAGCCAAAATAAATGCCTTCAATGGCCACGTCATAATACATACATACAAGTATACATACATATATGTATGTGTTTGTATACACACATACACATGCATATGTGGGAAGATATATCTATCTGTATCCTGAGTCCATAAGCTCTCCATCAAAAGGCAGTTAGCATGTTTCATCATGAGTCATCGTGATATGCTTGGTGTTTTGAGACAGTCCTCTGGCATAAGGGAGTCCCACCTGGGAGGACTTTGGGTTTCTCTATTGACCCTTGCTTTCCACAACTGGGTTCACAGCAGCTGTCAATAGGTTAAGTCCTTGTTTGGGTATTCAGTTTATGTCTAAGGAAAGGCCTGTGGGCCAGCCAGAGACGCAGGGGAAAACAACCTTGTAATGAGTGCAGATGCTGAGAATAACATGTAAAACAAGAGTCAGTTCAATGCAAAGCTTTACTGCAAGCAGTGGGGAAAAAGAGGAAGGAAAAAGAGGAAAGGGGGAGCTGTCATACAACTCAGGCACACACACTAACATAGGGTATAACTTACATAAGTGCAGCACTGTGCTAGAGAGCAGAGACACGGGTCCATCCAATAGAAAGGGGGTGTTCCAGTACGAAGGTGCACTCCTGATGGAGGAAGTGTGCTCCATAATGCTCTTCTGAGAGTGAAGTTCTTATTCTATGATTTTGGATGGCCTCCCTGGCGCTGGCCAAATTGTTTATCAGGAATCAGGGCAAAATATTGTTGGGGGGGGTTATCAGGCAGAAAAAACAAGCTGGCAGTAGATAAAATATTATTTGGGGGGGTGTCATCAGGGAGAAATACAAGCTGGGGGTAGAAAAAATATTATTTGGGGAACACAGTTGTATCAACCTTTAAAAAATGTTATTGTCAGTATTTTTCCAAGAATATAGTCTATAAGCTACATCCTCCCTTAAGGGGAAACTGTCATGGTGATCTCAAGACCACCAGGCCTGCCTGATCTTACATCAGTTGGTCACTGCACTGAACAGAGTTCTCAAGTCTTTCAAGGTTGTCTTTACAGTATTTTTGCATCGTATAAATTATTCTCATGGTTCTGCTTACTTCACTCTCAGTTCATACATGTTTTCATAGGTTTCTCAGAAATTGTTCCTTTCATCATTTGTTACAGCCCAATAGTATTCTATCACATTTATACCACTTGTTCAGTCATGCCCAATTTATTGGTAGTCCGTAATTTTCCAGCTCTTTGCCATAGCAAAAAGCTACTATAAATAATTGGGTACAGATGAGTCTTTTCCCTATTTCTTTGACCAAAGAAGTGTTTTTTTAGTATCAAATTCTAAACAGGATGTTTTCAAGCTAGCCAAAAGCTGTAGCAGTATTATCATCCTTCACATTCCTGCCTATAAAAAATGTTTTTAAATATGTGGCGAAAATTGTATGTTTATCCATAGGTGGAAAAAATTCCAATTCTTCAAGCTTTCCCAAGAATGGGAACTTGTCCATCAAGCCCTGCATCAATAAGAAATCATAATTCATAGCATTTGGGAGCTAGTTAGGGCTTTCCTTTGCAACTGAGAAAACTGAGACACAAGGAGAAGAAGGGACTTGCCCACAGTCACAGAGAGAATAAATGGCATAGGTAGGATTGGAACTCGGGTCTCTACATTTCTGGTCTAACAAAGCAGATTTTCTCCCCTCCCCCCTTTATTAGCTGGTTAAAATGTCAGTGCCTACTTCAGAGCAGGTACATTTTTCTTTTGCTTATAAGAATTACACTGTGCTGCTTGCCTTCAAGGTATAGGAATTGTGATTATCTGATACCATGGATGGGTCTATAGAAATAATTTTTAAGGGGAAAATGCCCTATAGGAAAAAATTAACATTTAAACATATTATTCATCACACATGCCCCAAAAACTTCACAATTCAAGATTTTGCAATTTGAAAAAAAATTTTAATTTTTCCCAGGTCTTCATATCTGTAAATACAATTAATGATCTAAAGATCTAAATTCCAAATTAATACAGATAAATTAAACTACATGTTTACCTTTTATTCCCTTCTTCCGTCTACCAGTTCCTCAGAACTGAATCTTGTTTGACAACTCATTAAATGAGAACCTGTTAGTGTCTATGATAATTGTGTCTACTGGTCCAATTTGGACCAACAGAGTTAATCTGGAAGACAGTTCCATGATAAAATGACAAAGGCCTAGTTTAACTCAAACTGTAGCTCCTTGGTTCTGCCAAGCTAGATTTTCCCATCTCCTGTTATTATAATAAAAGTTTTCTATTCTGGAATTCTGGATACAGATTCTTCCTTCAAGCAGAAGCCTCTAGACAATAATCTCCTAATGCTGATATAAATGATCTACTTCTTCAGACTGTCCTTGACTACACATTGGTTCTGCCACCTCCTTTTCAGAAGTTAGAATCAAGCATAAAAACTGAACCGATGTTGATGGTATTTGCCTAGGGCAAAGTCCTTAATGCTGTTGAACCATTGCATTCAATAGATTTTGCATAACGGCTGTTTTCTTCAATATCTTGAGATGCCTCTGGTAAGTTGTCATATATTTGGCAGAAATACAATTATAAACTGAAAGGCCATAAACTTGGCTTTAGATTTAACCAACTTTCAATCTCCAAGTGACCAAATTGTATTTACACATTTACATTGAAATCTGATTTGCTGATGTGAAACTTTTTTGGGGGGTAGGGAGCAGTTTTCTAAGATAATGAAAACATTATGCTTTCTACAGCCCTATCATTAATCTGAAATATCCCATGAAGGCACTGGATCTTGGTTTTCTGGGTATTGTCTGTCTTCCTCCCTCTACTTTTTTTTTTTTAAACCAACCTATGCCATCTCATAGCCACATGAACCCAGCAAATGAATCTTATTTTCCCTAACCTACTTCCTTCAAAAGTGGCCTCCAGTTCCAAGACTAGTTTTCCCAAAACTCAAACTTGGTCTAAAACATATATTGACTTAGACTGATTACAATCCTTGATTAATCTGCAAATTTTTGGTCCCTTTCCCTCCTACGCGTGGTCCCTATAGTACTTGCTATTAGGTTGAGCTTTGAATTATCAAATTTACTTATACAGAAAAATAACCAAAAAGAAGTAACTAAAAGTTCTTTAAAGCCAAAGGATATCTATTGAAGAGAAAAAATATATATAAATACAACTGTAGTACAGTAATCCTCACTTGTCAATATTAGGTCCTACTCTTAGCTAAAGGATTTAGGAACAGCGGTTCAACATGTGTTATGGGTAAAGACATTCAAAGCTAGAAAGAACAATTAGCAAATGAATCATACTTATGTTTACTTGTTTGCTGTGAAGTATAATAATTTGTTAAAGGTCATATCTTTTGACTGAAGATATTAGCACATAAAAGTAATATCTGAGCCTGATCCCACCTATGAAATATAAAAAAGTATGTTATCAAAAGAGATGAATGAAAGCATTTCGTGAACCCTAAAGCCACCTAAATATAAGCCATTATTAATATTATCCTACATACTTGTGGAAATTTAAACATTTTCATTTACTCAGAGACATTTAATATCTTTAAGCAAAGCTGGACATCTTGCTAAAATAGTTCATTCTAAAAAAAGCATAAGCAAAAGTGTGATTCATAATTCTGCTCATTGTTTGTCACACATATGCTCCCCAAGCATTAAATTCCTAAGCTCATGATTTTCAAAACATTCATGTAGATTTGACTGCTGTTATATCTAAACCTATACTTATAAATGAAGCAGAAACAAATATTTAAATAATAACATGAAAACTAGCTAACATACTTTTCCTAAAGTAACTGAAGAAACAAAGGAAATTTTAAAGATGACAATACAATATTTACAAGAACTTATGGATTCTTACATAAATATTGACTTAAAGATAGAACAAATTAAATAGTTTAGGAAGGATGGATTCAAGAAACTGCTGAGCTCAAATCAACATGAAATGAACAAAGTAGTCTCTTAGATATGAAACCTGTTTCTGGCCATATGGGTCTCTGAATTAGAACTTGACAAGATGAACTGAGCACCGTTAGTAATCTTTAAGACACTGATCGAAAAACATGTTGCTATATTTTTAAAACCCCAGATGTAGTTCTAAGACAAAAGAAGCTCATTAGCCTTGAGAATAAGCAAGCTTCTAATTGGAAATAAAATGGCCCTTACGGCTGAATCCCTTAAGCACTTCAGTAACCAATAATGATAAAATAGATTCTTAAAAATTTAAAGCTGCTTTCTAAGCTATACCTTTGGGTTTTTCAACTGCTGTCTAAGAGACAGCTGAGTTGGTTGTTGTAAAGGTTTTGAGTACATTATACACTTCTTGTGTATAATGGTTTAGATAGAGCAAAGCCTGGGGTAGCTACAGAACTTGACATGCAGTACCCTTGTTACCCTAGCCCTAGGTAGCTCCTGAGCTGGGCAAAGTTAGATATGATATGGCATCTCCATACCAACAGACTCAATTCTCTTGGAATCTAAATTAGACGCCCACTGAGTCTAGAGATAAGCCAAAAGTATAGATGCATTACACTAATCAGGGCCCTTGCTAACCTCCAATGTGCACACACATCAGCATGTGATAAAATTATCCTGAAGGGCACTGGATCGGCCAATACAATGTGAAACCATCATTTATATTTGATGTGTACAGTAACCACACCAAAAAGATTGGGTTAATTAACTTAATTAAAAACAGATTTTTTTTTAACTGCTATTTAAAGACAGCATTTTCCATTAATAATGAAAGTTTTTGCACTTTTCCTAATACCAAGAGAAACCATAGGTTTCTTAACAGAGGAAAAAGCCTTAGCCAAACAGTTATATAGTATTACATACATTGTTTGAAGGAGATTAAATTAATACACTTGAATAAATTAAGAGTGCACATTCAGAACAATGAAATTATAGTTTTTGATCAACAATGTATGAACCAAAGGCAAAATTTTGCCAAGGTTAAGATGGTTTCATACAGTACAATATATTTTCTTTTTAAAAATTCACCCTAACTGCATTTAAGAGCATGATCAGGCTGGACTACAAGCTTCTTAATAGAGCAACAAGCAGCATGGAGAGGGTCTACTTTCAGTCTTATTGTCTTACTTGTACCTATTATAATAGCTTTCCTTTTGCCTGACCACACTTGTTTATAAGATTACTGTGGCATTCAAATGATTTGAAGGCAGCTGAAGCACATGCACAGAAAATGATGGCTGTCAGGGTGAAAGGGGCTGAAATGAATTGCTTTCTTCATCTGCTTTAGTTAATTTGAGAGTTGGCAGTTTCCGAGGAGGAAGTTGAGGGCTTTGTCGAAGATTGTCATCCATCTGCAGAGAGTACAAAAGATACATCTGATCATCCGACTCATGTCTGTAGCATCATTAGTGCAGACTGTGGTCTCCACACCCAAACTTTCTGGTTTGCATTGTTTCATGGCCCATATGTTCACATGGCTTCTAACAGAGCCTTTAATTTGCAGTTAAAATGGCAAAATAGATGAAAAAGGCCAAACGGCTCATCTCCGATATGTTAACTGAACTGAGGGACAATCACATAACGAGTAATGCCTTTGATTCTATTCTACAGAACTTTAATCAGAACCAAGCCAAGTATTTTTTATCAAACTGGATTAGCAGGTAGCAATGAAACCTGACCCACAGAAGCCTGCTAGAGAGAGGAGGAGGTAAACAACATCAGGGAAGAGTCACTTCAGCCCCAGCTCATCCTGACTATGAAGATGTTTCTCAGAGACTGGATGGGTCCTAAAGATGCTCTACAGAGACAGATTTATAATATAAAGGAAGGCCCTGGACTCCCAGGCTAAAATGGTTTACTCTACAGAGGAGGAGAAAAGTTCATTGTTTCCACAGCAATTAGCATCAACTCAATTTAACAAACATATAGTAAGCCCGTTCTATATGCAGAGCACTGAGATAAGTACTAAAGGAGATAGGCAATTTAGAAAAACAAGACCCCTGACTTGATGAAACATGGTTTAGCGAATTCTCAGATCCATAACAGTCTAATGAATTCCTGGATCCCCAAACTAAGATAGAAATGATTAGGAATGGTATCCAACTTCCTAATTTACTAGGGATCTTATTTCCCTGTCATGGGGACTTGTGATACCATTTAGCCTTTGGCATTTGGCTCACAGTTTCAAAGTAGCTCCTAAAGCAGGTGTCATCCAGACAGGAGAATTAATGTAAACAGCATCTTTTTACCCTCTTACCAAGCTGATTTCCCAACAGAGTTCAAGGTGCTTTTTATCTATTATCTGTCTCAAGGTGCTTTATAGATATCCACTAACTCCACATCCCAGCCACAAATTAAAAAGGAGAAAGCCACCCTCACCTCAGTTTTACAGAAACAAAGGTATGACATACATTCGTGTACAGTGACCCTTGTTATAAAGACCTTTTAATAAAATAGGTTAAGTATCTAATTTTTGAAATTAAAGGGAGTTTTACTGGTAAGCTATTTTGATCATTTATGCAGAATTTTGTAAATTTTCCTTACAAGAACTGTTTCATAAATCTCCTTTTACTTTTTTTCTGCCAGTAATCTGAGTAACGGTACTACAAAAGATGCTTGGTAAATGTTCTAAGTCTGTTCTAAGAAGGGAAGAAAGGCATGCTAGAAGGTAAGGGTCAAGTCAGATGTTGGATCATGGGGGAGTCAGAGTGAGCCCCATCAGAATGCCTGAGTGTAGAAACCCCCAAAGTGCTGGTTAGTAAGACTACTGGGTTATGTGATGGGATCACTTCAGGACTTCCCTGTTTTCTTCCATAACACCAACTTACCATAGTTCTATCTCCTAAGTGCCACATGTGGCAGTGTTAGGGACAACTCTAATATAACAGTTGAGTATCTAAAGGGATCATGAAATATCTTTAATATCTTAATGTCTTAAGTCACAGAGGGTGCTGGATCAATGTCAGTAAATCACCTGATTTTTGTATTTTATCTCTTTTCTAATAAATTGTCAAACATTTAAAATATTATTTCCCCATGATTTCTGGATATGATGGGTAAGGCAACAGACCAAATTTTACACATGACTCTACTTTCCACGTGACTTCAGAAACAGGTCTTTATATTCTTATTACTTAGTTTCTTCCATCTAAAAATGGGGACAACTCTTAAAATTTATCATACAATGCTAAGAGCTAACTGAACTGCAAAAGTTATGAAGAGAGGCCTAAGATGCAAAGCATTATACATGAATTAAGAATTATGTATTACTTTAAGAAAAAAAAAAGATCTTCTAACACAAGAGTTCTTAACCTGAGGTCCAAGATTTTATTTTTAATGTTGATAACTAGCTTTCAATACAATTGGTTTCCTTTGTAATCCTATGAATTTTATTTTGTGCATTTAAAAACCTCATTGTAAGAAGCATCCATCTATTCCACCAGACAGCCAGAGGGGTCCACGGGACAACAAAGGTGAAGAGCCTTTACTCTCAAAAAGGCATCAATACTGAAAGTGTCATTTTCAAATTTTGTTCTGTGAAATCCTTCTACCTCAACATACCCTGATGATGACCAGCATCTTCACCCTCTCAAATGTACAAGCCTTCTCCAACAGTGCAAAATATCTGTGCTTTTGGAAAATTGGAGAATACTTGTGATATCTTTCCTTGGTTTAGTCTGGGAAAAGTTAGGATAAGGGGAACAAAACGGCTTTGTGTACAGGGAGGAGGAATATTATTTGATGAAGATATCTTAAAGAGAAGAAATAAGCAGGAAGTGCTTTTCTGTACAATATGTGTCAATCTTCAATAAAAGGGAGAGACAGATAATGCATGAGGAGTTTAGTTTACTTTTGTTTGTTAATCTTCTAGGCTCTTCAGTTTGGGAAGCACTAATAGCAAAGGAAAAGTATACTATTATGTGCCTTGCAAAAACACCCAGCATCGCCAATACGAAAAGAGTTGACCATGAAATGAGATCACGACCCAAACCTAGCAACTATTGTATTTGCTTCACTGGATTATTCAACAGAATTACCAATGATTCAGTCATCTTTCCTCGGAGTAATTAGTTTATTACCTACTTCAAGACACTAAATTGTATTTAGCTGTGAATAAATGATTATTTAAACTCCCTTTTCAAAAATACTACCCAAAGGCTCCATAATGGTAAATGTAATTTACTAAATATTATGCTAATGCACACCTAAATTGCAACATTAGCTGCAAAAGTGGAAATAAGAAAATTATTAGACAGCAGAGATAATGCAAACATGACCTTTTCAATCAAGTTGGATTCCTTATTTACAAGCTGTGTGAGTTTCTGCAGATTTGCATCTATTGTATCTTGTCCCGCTGGAGAGAAGCCTAAAAAGCCAAGATAGAAATCAGAGAATGACAAGGGATTTTGAAAAGCCATTTGCAAAGCCCATTTAGATCACTTGCTGTAAAAGCGCCAGAACAAAGAGAAAAAGCATTTTGTGGCTAAATGCAAAGTTAATGCATGCTCCAAACAGAAAACTCCAAATGTGGCATCACAGGATTATAGATGAACTTCGTGGCAATTTAGGCCATTTCAGCTGAAGGTTCATACTGCAGTCATAGTCATTAGTGAAAGACAGGCAGGAGTGAACATTTTCCCCTGAAATTAAAACTGTCAGATGCTTCCCCACTCGTTCTGATTGGGTCATTTACCAAAGTGTTTGTGTGGTCTTCCCTCATTAGCAGTAGTAGCATTACTTGCTACTTCAATTATTCCAAAATCACTCTTTTCCCCACCAATAACATACATTCACTCTGCTGGATATCTTACATCTTTTATAAGGATAAGTAAGGTGTCAGACATATTTTCTACTCACGTTCATCAAATATACCAGGCCTTTACAAGCACAAGCCACCAAATTTCCCTAAGTAATCACTGTTTTCAATTTGCCACAATCATTTGAGGAGTAAGGTAATAACCGATGAAGTATCCTTCACCTAAATCTATCCATTGCTGACTGGAGGCAGCAAGTAAATGCTGTGAGTGACAGGTAAGCATTAATTGTCTACATCCTTTAAGGAAAAAAGCTGCCCTCCTCTCATCAGAACATACTCTGTATATATTGGTTTTCTAGTTGTCTAGCATAAGAAAGGAGAATCTATTCATAAGGTTTGATATTTTAAAAACAAGAAATTTACAGAATCCGAGAATAGTTTAAAAAACCAAGATCTCTATTTCTTCAATTATATTTGGATCAACAACATACAAGAATAAAATGTGGGGTTTAAAAAATGTTTTTTTACAATACATCTAAAAAATGATGAGCATTTACACAAGTCTTTAAAAAAAAACCACAAATATCCATTAAAATGAAGCAATCACAGTAGTTTTCCAAAAGTTTCTATTAGACCTCCATAGGAAAAAAAAATTCCCTTGGTTTATACACAAAGATAGACCAAGCCAAAAGATCACTTACCTGCAAAGCTAAGCCTAAAGTAACAACTCAGGATGTCATCACAGAATCGACACAGATTGGAGAGTTGTTTCAGGTGCTCTTGTAACTGGACCTTAGGGAAGCATACTTTGTAAAGAGGTGCAAGAAAACCAAATACATAGGCATCCAGGGTAGTAGGCCTATAGGAAATTAAGAAACTACCTTTAAACTACACAAAATAGGAAAATATTCATTTGGAATGCTGTTAAAAATTAAATTATACCCAAAGGTCTCTTAATTCTAAATGGTATCAGGTAGTGCTGTGGAACAAGTACTTTAATTTCCATTTCATTATAGAAGGTCAAACAAGCTTTTACTCATTAAGTATCCACCAATCCTTTAATCAATTACCTAACTTACTGTTATTTAAGAAATCAGAGAGCCCATATATTATGCAAATATACATCTGTGGTCACAAGGGTCAGCCCAAGACTAGAGATGGTATGGTAATGAAGCAGTTCTATAAACACCAGCTTCTAAGAGACAGTAGATAAATCTTTGACTCTGACACATAGAATGAGAAAAAAAATTTATACTGAAAAACCTTTAATCTAATACAGAAACAGTGAAGAACTATTACATTTTTACAAAAAAACTTTGTTTTGTTCAGTGAACAATCTCCAATTTTACACTTGTACATGCATTATTAAACTGGTATTTTAAAAAGACATATTACTCACATATTTCCAAAGAAAAACTGAGATGTTCCCAATCTGTTTGATAGAAGATTTAGGCACTCCTTGGCATCTCTATATATCTAATAGGGAGAAATATCATCTCAAGAATGGGAAAGGCATCCTAAATTCTATCAATGCTTTAGCAAGGCATCCTTAGGTAACAAGTTGGTCTTTGCTAATCTCCTCATCTCCTCTCCTGATATAATATGTGCCTTAACTCATTCAACTGTACCTGGGCTTCTACTTCTTTGAGGTGGAAGAAAGGAGGCTCTCCCTTGGTAATGAGGATCCTGTTCAATGCTCTTTTAGACATTCTTCCAGGCAGAATCAAGCTTAGTGGAAACGGGATCCGTGAAGCAAACCATGGCTTTGTCACAGTAAAGTAATTGTCATTCTCAACCCAGAATGTATGGAGCTACACAAAAGAAAAGCAAATTAAAAAGAACGCTTATTTAAAAAGAGAATGTTACAGTTTTTCATAAACCTCTGAGCCGAATCCTAATTAGAATGGCTCTCAAACAGAATATTAGACGAATTATAAGATTTATTAGTTCTTATAGTTCATTTAATTCCATGCCAGGGAGTAGTATTATCCAGCCTTCCAGCAGTATAATTTGTTACCTACAAAATGAACATCGTGTGTCACTATGTTTTAATAATATTTAAATAATGCATCTAAGTTCCTAAAAGATAATGACAGCCAGCTCTATGTTCAGAATGCACTTCGGGCCTATCACATTGTGGACTCTACATAAATATTTTTTTAAGCCAAGTGTAAGACGTGGTTTATAAGACAATAACTATGTTTCAATAACTATGTTTATAATATTGGCTGATTCCTCTTACCACAGCAGGAAGAAGCTTCTCTTCAAGGAGAGCAATGTAAGCCAGTGTATCTGCACCTTGTTTTGCAGAGAGCTGATAATCAGCATTATATTTCTATTAAAAAACAAAACAACCCAAAGACAGTCAAAGCCTTTCTCAAAAGCAATAAATCAAAGCATATTAGGAATCCTATTCTCCCTCACAATGATTTATAAGACAAACATTTATTAAAAGAGCACAGGAGAGAAATAAAAATTCTATGTGATTAATCTACAGTAGCAATTCCCATGGATTTTTCACAGCAATCAACCAGATAAAGTATTTAATACTACATCTAATTAGCATACAACTAACCAATCTATAAAAATCTATCCTGTGATAAAAAAAAAAAAGCAAAATAAAATAAAATAAAGCAAAATCAGAAAGCTATCTCCACTTAATTCAAGTTACTTCTCTGGGTTTGGTCTATTTTACTTTATGCCTAGTAACAAAACTATACTTCAGTTATTTTATAGCAGTTACTATATATTAACTTCAGAGCAAAGTAAGTACTTCTGAAAATGCTAAAAAAAAAAAAGTGTTCACATTTCCCTCTATAAATATGATTCTTTCTTACATGAAGGGATCATAACAAGGAGGCACATAGCCATTCCTTGACCTTTCTGCTGAAGCTGCCAGACACTGGTAATCAGCATGCAATACTTGTGGTACAGAAATATCTATTAGGAAATGACTCCCAATCTGTCTTACTAATTTTAATTTTACATATGACTATCCCTATCATAATATAAGACTTATTTCACTAATATCCACCAAAACAAAGTGTCTACATCTCAAAAGCATTTTAATTTTTGGTAAAAATTTTAGAGGGAGGACGAAGTATGCTTCAAACACTGGGAACTTAGCTACTTAAGGAAATAAAATAAATATGTGGTTCGGAAAATGTAGGGCAAGTTTGAGGACTGCCAAGTACTACAATTTGATTGTATGTTTACTATAGTACCATAAACATGGTAGGCACTCAAGTACTTTGATGATTAATGGATTGTTGTAGAATAGACAGACTTGTACTGTGAGTTCATTGATATATGGAGACCCCTTTTTTTAAATTATAGTCTTAGTGAGTTGCTTAAAGAGCAATGAGAGGTTAAATGATTTGCCCTGGGTCACACGGCCAGTACATGTCAGAAGCAGGAATTGAATCCATGTCTTCCTGGACTCAAAAAGCCAGCTCTTTAACCACACTGCTCCTCCCATTTAAGGAAAAACATTAAGTCTATTCCTATAACTATGTACCTAAGTGTAATTATCAGTCAATCATACCTTAATTTTACAGTTAAAAGACAAAATGGGGAGACATGAAAGCTGCCTTAATACTTAGAAAGGAAAAATAAGACTTGGACAATTCTTCATTGTCTATGGGAGAACCGGGACATTAAGTAGAAAGTGGAAGTTCCAAAGAGGTACATTTCAGCTCAATATTCAAAGACATTTTTTGATAACTAAAAGTTTTTTTAAATGCAATGGTTTGCTTTAGAAGGTAGTAAGTACTCCAGCCCTAGGGTAGTTCAAGAAAAGAACAACCACTTACCGAGGGTATTCCTGCATCAGACTCGGGGTGTTGACCTAAATGACCTCTTCCAACTTGGAGCTCAAAGGATCATAGATTTAGAGCTAGAAGAAATCTTAGAGGTCATCTATTCTATGGCCCTTATTTTATAGATGAGAGAACTGAAGTACAGAAGTTAAATGATTTGCTCAAGGTCACACCCAGTAAGTGTCTGAGATGGGCTATGAACCCAGGTATTCCTCACTCCAAGTCTAGAATCAGTGAATGTGAGAACTTTTCTTTAACATAAGTTTCAGAAATTTAATAAAATGCTAGGCAAATTCAGTGTATAAAATTATAAACTGGATATATTACATATATATGAAACATATTCCATATATTACATTATATATAAAACATTTATATATTGTGTGTGTGTGTGTGTGTGTGTTTCAAAGTCAAACAATGATGGAGCATAGTTCCTAAAAGCTGATAATTTGCTATTTAGAAATATACTAGGTGATTACTAATAAAGGACAGATGTACTCAACGAAAATAATTTTTCTTTAAAAAAAATTTTAATCATAAAAAGCATCAGGGGAAGAAAAGTCAAAAAAATCAAACTGAGAAAATGAGCAGGTTAACCGTCTTTTTTAATAAAATGACCACCCACCTGTTTTCTCAAAAAATTAAGTATTTTTGCCGGTTGAGATACAGTATTGTCTTCTGATGTCAAAATAGGTACATCTCCTATAAATCAGAACTATAAGTAATTGAAGAACAGTTTACATACAACAAAACATTTCACTTAACTTGACCAGTGCTTTAAATTTATATCAATTCCACATTTGTGGGGACAAACTATGAGTGAGCACACATATTTTTAAAATTGAAAGGGGAAATTTTGGGACCCTGACTTGGCTTACACCAAGAATTGAAATAACCCAAACACAACTTCCAATGAATTAAAAGCAACATACATAAGTCTTTTTTTAAGGATTCTCCCTCGGTCAAGTTCATTAATGACACCTCACCACTTTAACCTAAAATATTTGAGGGATCAAGTTGGAAGAAAAGGTTTAAAATGTTCCATTATTACCCCCAAACACAACTTCAACTGAGCTAAAAGCAACATGCATAACTTTTTTTTTTTTAAATAAAGACTCTCTTCCCTTTGTCAAGTTTATTAATGACAACCTCACCACTCTAACCTGAAATACTTGGAAGATCGAGGCGGAAGAAAAGGTTTAAAATGTTCCACTATTACCTCTCGAACCTCTCCAGGTGTTATCTATAACACTGACTTTCAGGGGCGCACCAGAAAACTTGGCATAAGCCTGAAAATAGAGCGTGCGGTAAAACATTTCAGTCCAGGTACGGACACATCAACTCAAAACACTGACTGGTTTCAAAACCATCATCTCTGAGCAGCGGGACACACCTGGCCAGATGTGAGCCGGAGCCGCTGCACTACCCCAGGCGGCTGGGGAAGGGGCAGGGGCAGGGGCAGGGCGAGGGGCGGGGAGGACACATGGGGGTGGGGCGCAGGGGGGGGCCAGGAGAGGAGGGGGCGGGGCAGGGCGGGAGGGGGGAGGACAAATGGGGGGTGGGGCGGGGGGATGGGGAGCAGGAGAGGTGGGGGGCGGGGCAGGGCGGGGTACGGGGGCAGATTTATTCCTTCCAGCCGCTTACCCCAGACGACCCCATGCTCGCAGGACCTTGGGGTGCGGGGTTGACCCTTGTGGCACAACTGTGACAGCACGGCTGGGGGCGGTGCAAGCCCATGACCACTCCCCCAAGTTCTGACAGTTAGTCGAAGGGCCCTTAGGGTCATCGAGTCCACCTCCCCTAGTCTTACATCTAAGTGGGGGAGGGGGCTGGCGTGTCCCCCCTTCCCCCCACCGGCCAGTCCCTCCCCCTTTACCAAGGGGATGAGGAACCTGAAGTCCAGAGACAGGCAGGGACTGGACCAAGGTCACAGACGCAGGAAGACGCGGAGCCGGGATTCGAGCCCAGGCTCCTGGAGGACCCCAACCCAGGCTGGCGCTCCCGCCTCCCGCCGGTCACTCCGCCCCTCCCCTCCTGGCCCCCCGCAGCGGAGGAGGTGGCTGGCTCCCGGGGGAGGAGGGTGGAGGGAGCGACAGGTGGAGCTCAAGCTGCGCGTCAGCAGCTCCGCGCCCGCAACCCTCCACCCCGCCCTCCCCGAGGGACGTGCCCCTTACCAGAACCACTAGGGACTCGCTGTGGACCGACGGAAGCCCCCAACCGCCGCCCCAGCACCTGAGCTCTAAGGGGGCCGCCATCTTGCCACCGCTGCGACCTCTGGCGCCCCGGAAGCGCCCGCCCCCTCTCCGCTCCGTTTCCGGCACGTGGGAGCTGGAGAGGACCGCGTGCGGTGCGAGTGTCTGGGTAGGAATCCCGGGCCTAGGGAGGGGGCAGAGGAACGCTTCGGGGCTTCCCCAAGGGAGGCACCCCAACCCCAGTCACATAGTCACTGAATGGCAAAGCTGGAAAAGACCAGCCCCAGGTGATTAGCCAGGACGTCATTTTAGAGTTCGGCACCACGAACAAGATTATTTATATATACAAGATTATATAACTTTTTTGTGTGTATTTGTTTGCTTGTGCCCCTGTTAGATTGTAAGCTCCCTGAGGGCAGGGGCTGGCTTTTGCCTCTTTGTATCCCTACTACTTAGCACAGTACCTGGCACATAGTAGTCAGTTAATTTTATTACTTTTTAATTTTTTATTAATTGACCAAAAAGGAAAACCTGATTACACCAAAAAAAAAAAAATACAAAAAACCGAAACAAAACATGCATGTCTTCTTACATTTTCAGTCCAGTTACCCAGGCCCTTCCATGAACAAGACACTAGTCTGTCAGCTCTAGGTGTCTTCTCTGTCTGGCCCCCAAACCTGGAACAAACTCTCTCCCTTCTCATCAACTCTGCCTACGGACCTCCCTCGTCAGTCCCAGATAAAATCTGCCTTCTACAGGAAACCTTCCCTAACCCTGCTAAATTCCAGTTCCTTCCTTCTGTTAAGTAGCTCATATTTAACCTGTATACAACTTGTGCATTTTTGTTTGAACGTCTTCTTCCATATTAGATTGTAAGTTCCTTGAGGGCAGAGCCCGTTTTGCTTCTTTTTTGTATCCTCAGCTGTTACCACAGTGCCTAGCACATATAGCAACTGCTTCTTGTTGTTCAGGTGTGTACAACACTTCTTCACCCTGTTTGCGTTTCTGTTGGCAAAGATACTGGAGTGGTTTACATTTCCTTCTCCGACTCATTTGGTAGATGATGCACTAAGGCAAACTGAGTGAAGTGATTTGCCCAGCTATTAAGTGTCTGAGGCTGGATTTCAACTTGGGAAGATGAGCCTTCCTGACTTCCTAGCTGCCCTTGGTAAATGCCTAATAAATATTTATTGATTAAGGCTTCATAACCAGGAAGTTCCAGAGGCAGGTGTAAAACTCCGGTCTTTCAGACTTCTATGGCCAGTGCCCTTTTTACACTTTCTCAAACTACTTCTGATAGTGAAGTGTGTGGATTAAGGGGTCTTAGTTTCAGTGTTGTACCTAGAAAAGACCCTAGAGGTTTTTAATCCAGCTGCAACATTTTAAAATTGAGGAAAATCACACACACACACACACCCCAGAGAGGATAAAAAATCTTTCCCAAAGTCACAGAGGTAGGCAGTCATCATCATCAACTTCACTCTTTAATATTAATCAAAGCTTTTGCCTCCAGATTTTGCCATCACGCTTCAGTTGCCTTCTCTCTTCTGTGGCCCCCTTCTCCCATTGGTGAGTTCCATTTTGAGGAAGGGCACAGATCAGCCATCCCTTATTCTCCTGCCAGCCCTGACTGTGCCCACCTGGCACATACCTCCTTCCCCCTTCCCCCTTTGCTTTTCTGTTTCTCTTTTATGTTGTTTTCTCACATTAGAATTAAGCTCTGTGATGGCAGAGGCTCTTCGCTTTTGCCTGCATCCATATCTTAAGCCCTTACAACAGTGCCTGACATATATTAAGCCTTCAATAAATGCTTTTTGATTTGTGTTGACTTTAACTATGTCATCTCATTTGATCCCCATAACCACCCTGTGGGATAGGTGCTATTGTTATTCCTGTTTTACAGATGAGTGGACCAAGGAGTCACTTAATAGACTAAGTGACTTGCCAAGGGTCACACAGCTACTAAGTGTTGGATCTTTATGACACCAAATCCAACGCTTTTATCTACTGGGTCACCTAGCTTCAGGTCAAAGATTTGAACCCAGAGCCTTTTGACTTCTCATCCAACACATTCCATTCATTCAATCAATCAACAAACATTTATTGTTTTTGTATGCTGGCATCAGTCTACACCAGTGGGCAGAGTTTGGTGCCACTGGGCTGACTACCTGGTTACAGATAGATAAAGCATTTATTAAGTGCGTATTTCGTGTCAAACACTATGTTAAAGGCTGGGGTTACTAATGCCAGCAAGCAAGCCAACTCCTGCCTTCAAAGAGCTTACATTATAATTCGTCAAATATCCATTTTTTTTTCATTTAGGATTATACGCAACCTTGCTGGATAAGTTATTCTTGGACACAACCCCAGCTCTTTTGCTCTTCAAAATATAATGTCCCAAGACTTACAGTCTTTTAGAGTAGAAGCTGCTAGGTCTTGTGAAATCCTGACTGTATTTCTGCAATATTTATACTATTTTGGTTTTTTTTTCCTTGTTGCTTGCAATATTTTCTCCTTAACCTGGGAGTTTTGAAACTTGGCTATGACATTCCTCTAAGTTTTCCTTCTGGAATCTCTTTCAAATAGTGAATGGTAGATTTTTTGCTACTACTATACCCTCTTGTTCTAGAACTTTAGGGCAATTTTTCTTAATAATTTCTTTTTTTTTTTCCTTTTTTGGGTGAGGCAATCGAGGTTAAGTGACTTGCCCAGGGTCACACAGCTAGTGTCAAGTGTCTGAGGTCAAATTTGAACTCAGGTCCTCCTGACTCCAAGGCCAGAGCTCTATCTACTGTGCATAATTTCTTAAAATATTGTGTCCATATTCTTTTTTTATCATAACTTTCAATAGTCTAACAATTCTCATGTTGTCTCTCCTTGATCTGTTCTCCAGATCAGTTGTTTTTTCTAATGAGATGTTTCAGATTCTCTTCTACTTTTTCTAGTTTTATTGTTTCTTGGTGTCTCATAACATCATTCAATTCCTCTTGCCCAATTCTAGCTTTCAAGGAGTTATTCCTTAAGATTTTGTATCTCTTTTTCCAATTGGTGAGCTCTCTTTTTGTAATTTTCTTGGATTGCTTCCCCCCCCCAATTTTTCCTCAATCTCTCTGATTTTTTAATTCCCTTCTAAGTTGTAATGTAGGAGGACTGCACATAAAGGAGAGCTAGGGGAGTGGGGGCATAGTAGGGGTACTCAGACCCCACAGCACAGCCTTTCTGTCTGGGTCCTCAACATGATAAGGCAAAAGTTGATCTATCAGGGCTTAGGGGATGGAGGGTAGGATGAGGAAGGAATGGTCCAGTAAGAGGCACCAGACAAAATGCAAGAATGGTGCCAGCACTAAGACAATAACACTGTCCCTGCCCCCAAGGAGCTCACTTTCTAACGGGGAGGCTCTGGGCTTCTTTCCCCCAACATGCACAGATACTTTCTGGGCCTTTGCATTTCCCTTTTGTAAAATCCCTAATAAGAGGAGTAGATTGCCACCTTTTAAATAGGACCTGAGATCAAGTGCTGACTCTGACTCCTAGTGGTTGTGTAACTGGACCCATGGCAAATAATTTAACCTTTCTGTGCCTTCTAGCAGCTCTGTCCAACTGTAAATTGTACAACTGTTGACAATTTGCATTGACAGAAGTAACTTCTCTCTGGAGCTCCCCTATTCCAATAGAAGCATGTATTCAGATTAGAATATGAAAAACCCCTTCTCCCAACCTCTCCATTTCTCAAACCTAGGACATCTTAAAATGTTTTAAATTGAGCAACTACAGACTAAAGAAAGATAGGCCACAAGATTTAGTGATGGAAGGAAACCTCAATATGCTGTAATCCAACCCCCTCTTTTTATAGGTGGATAAATGGACTTTAGAGAAGTAGTTTGCCTAAGGGCACAAAGCTAATAATGGACAGAGAAACTCAAAATTAACGAAATACAGTTTTCAGGCAGTCATCCAGTTCAAACAACTTACAAGGAGAGTTGGACATTTTGGTGCTACTATACACTAGTCTTAGAATGGCTCTGAATATACTGGCTGCTCTGTATTCAGTCCAGCCTTCTGAGGCAGTTCATATTAAAAGAGCAAAGCAGAACTGGACCTCAAAACTCTTGAAACATCTCAGATGTCAAAATTTTACTTTCAATAGTATTATAGGTGAAACATACCATGTGAATATAAAATAAATTGTGCTATAATTTTTGAAGGTAAATATGTAATAATATGCATTGCTGTGTAACATTGAAAAAATTACTTAGCTATTCTGGACCTCAGTTTCTTCATCTGTAAAATGAGGTGGTTGGACTGATCTAAATCCCTCCCAGTGCTAAATCCATGATCCTATGAAGGATTATTATTGCTAAGACATTTGGATCATATTGTTGTCTTTTATCATAGTTCTCAATATATATTAATGGAAACCAGTCAATAAACAACATTTACTATGTGCCAGGCAGAAAACAAGAAGGCTTATTTTAACTCAGTTCAACTACTAATAAAATCTGTACGTGTATTTTGATTATAAACTACCAGAGGATGATAGGATTCTGTGATTTGGGGTAGAAAGAGATCACTCAGTCAATGAACATTTATTAAGCCCTTTCTCTGTACAGGCACTGTGCCAAGTGCTGGGGATCCAAAGAAAAGTGTAAGACAGTCCCTGTTTTCAAGGAGCTCACATCTACTTGAGAGGGGCAACATGAAAACTATGTACAAACAAGCTAACTACAGGATAAATTGAAAATAATCAACAGAAGAAAGCACTAGAATTAAGAAGGATTGAAAAAGGCTTCTGATAGGAGGTAGGATTTTAGCTGGAACCTAAAGGATGCCAGGGAAGCAGGAAGTGAACATGAGGAGGTAGAGAATTCCAGGCTTGGGGGGCAGCCAGTAAAATGCCAGTTATCTGGAGATGGAATGTCTTATTTGAAGAACAGCAAGTGTCATGATTGAATTTTGACAAATGGGTAAACTGAGGCAGATCTCAGAACAATATAACATTAATTAGCAAGGTCTACCTGTCAGCAAATGGGTCATTGGCTTACCTCCATTAATGCCAAAGATCCTAAGCAAAAAGACAGTTCCCCTTAGATAGGTTTTGGGAAATACAGGACAAAGAACAGAGCAGGGTAAATGACATCATGGGATTATGGGCAACATGCTTGGTTGGAATTTGGTTAGGGGGGCTAACAATGATACCTCCTCCCTTCTTTTCCCATGAGACTAAAGGTGTTCTTTGTTTGAGTTCAGATGCAAGATGGTGGTCCAGACTTTTGGATAACAAAACAGATATCTTTGAAGGATATCTTAGTGGAATAAAGATATCAGGCCCAAATTCCCTTGTTTTCTCAGAGTTCATCAAGGTCAGTTAAATTTTTTGAGGCAGGAGAGCTAGAGTTTAAAATTTAACCCATTAGGGGCAGCTAGGTGGCACAGTGGACAGAGAGCATTGACCCTGGATTCATCCAGCCTTAGACACATAACATTTACTAGCTGTGTGACCCTGGGCAAGTCACTTAACCCCAATTGCCGCACCAAAAAAAAAACAAACAAAATTTAACCTATTAAAGGCCAGCTGAACTCTGAACGGAGTTCAGAGACAAAGAACCATGACTTAAGCAGTTACAGGGCAAAAAAAAATTACTTGTAAAAGGATCAACAAGAAAATGATACAGGATCAATCTTTTATCTTCTCATGAGAAAGCCAGTGTCACTGGATCAAAGAGTATGTAATAGAATGTAAGGTTCAAGAAGATTGGGAAGGTGGGGTAGATCAAGTTATGAAGGGCTTTGAATGCCAAACAGAGGATTTTATATGTGATCCTGAAAGTGATTGGGAGCCACTGGAGTTTACTGAGTAAGGGGGAGGCATGGTCAGACCTGTGCTTTGGAAAGGTTACTTTGACAGACTTGTGGCAGAGAGACCAACCAGCAGGCTGATGCCATAGCCCAATTGTGAGGTGATGAGGGCTTGCACCAAGGTAGTGGCTGTGTCAGAGGAGAGAAGTGGGCATATGCACATTTCTTCAATGTTCCTTCCACCATGAAACACTGCTTGTACTATTTCTAACAACTTCAGGTTAAAAATTAAGAAACCTTTCAGTCTTTGGACATAAGAATCCAGGCGTCTATACTTCCCAGCTGGCTTCTGATCTCAATCAGTTGAGCTCTACCCTCATTGCACCAACTGCCTGTTGGACATCTCAAAACATCTCTCCTCCCATACCTTTCCTCTTGCAGACTTCCCTGTTACTGTCAAGGGCACTACCATCTTCCCAACAGCCCATATTCAAAATCTCAGTATCTTTCATTCCTCAATCACACTCACTTCACATAGACTGTTGCAAAGCCCTTCATTTTTACCTTTACAACATCTCTCATGTAAGCTACCTTCTCTCCTCTTATGCAGCCCCCATCCCAGTGGGGGATCTCGTTACCTAATGACTGGATTATTGCAATAGCCTTCTAATTAATCTCCCTACCTCAAGCCTCTCCCCTCTCCAATTCATCTTCTTCCACTCCACTGCCAAAATGATTTTCCCAAAGTTTGGGACTGACCATGTCAACCCTCCAATCCCCACTTCATAAATTCCAGTGGCTCCCTATTATCTCCAGGATCAAATGAAAAATGCTCTTTTTTTTGGTATTTAAATCCCCTTCACAACCTGGCTGTTTCCTACCTTGCCAGTTTTCTTACACTTTATTCCCTTCCATACACACTAAGATCCAGTCATACTAGACTTCTTGCTTTTCATACACAACATTCCATCTTTACTGGAAGCCTTCTCCAATCCCTCTTAATTCTAGTGCCTTCCCTCTGTTAATTATTTCCTATTTATCCTTTATGTAGTTTGTTTGTACTTTTTGTCTGCTTGTTGTCTTCCCCATTAGACTGTATGTTCCTTGACGTCAGGGACTCCTTGTTTGTATCCCCAGCACTTAGCAAAGTGCCTGGCACATTGTAGGTGTTTAATAAATATTTGTTGATTCATGACTAATATAGAAATATGTTTTACATGATTGCACATTTATAACCTGTATCAAATTGCTTACCATCTCAGGAAGGGAGGGAGGGAGGCAGGGAGGGAGAGAGGGAGAAAATTTGTAACTCAAAATTTCATATAAAAATGAATATTAAAAATTATCTTTAGGGGCAGGTCGCTGGAGCAGTGGATAGCATACCAGCCCTGAAGTGAGGAGGACCTGAGTTCAAATCTGGCCTCAGACACTTGACACTTACTAGCTATGTGACCTTGAGCAAGTCATTTAACCCCGATTGCCTTGACAAAAAAAAATCTTTACATGTAATTGGAAGAAATAAAGCACTATTTAAAAGAAAATAAATAAATAGATAAATGTTTGTTGATTGATTGATTGACTGTGCCCTTTGATGACTGTCTTCTATGCCTGGAATTCTCTTCCTCCTCACCTCTAACCCCCAAGTCCTTTGGCTTTCCAAAAAACAGCCCAAATGCCACCTTCTGAAGCAGACCTTCCATGCTCCCTCCACTGCTAGTTCTTTCCCTCTGAGATTACCTACCATTTACACTATTTGTATGTTGTACATACAATGGTTTGCATGTTGTCTCTCAGTGGAATGTGAGCCCCTTAAAGGCAGAGATGATGTTTTTGCTTTTCTTTGCCTTCCCAGCCTTTAGTACGATTCTTGGTACATAGTAATGGCTTGATCAATGCTTTCAGGCTGACTATGAAGCCCCTAAACCTTTCTAAACTTCAGTTGCTTTATGCGTACAATAAAACTAATAATCATGTATATCCTACCTCATAGGGCTACTATGAGGACAATACATAGGAGGCAGCTTGAAGTGGTGGGGAAAATGATGGTCTTGGAGTACAGAGAGAAGGGAGTTCAAATACCACTTCTGACATTTACCAGGTAGCATTAGGCTTAAAGTCAGGAAGACGAGTTTAAATACTGCCTCAGACACTTCTTAGCTGTGTGACCCTGGGTAAATCACTTAATCTTTTTATGCCTCAGTTTCCTCATTAAAAAATGGGATAATAGCTCCTTGAAACCTACATTATAGGTTGTTGTGATGATCAAGTGAGATACTTGTAAAGTGCTTTTGTTGTTACTTGTGTCACCTTTGATAAGTCACTTAACTTAGCTGAAGGCCAGCTTCCTTGTCTGTAAACTTGGGGTAAAACTACTTGAAATACTCACAACCCATATGGTTGTTGTGAAGAAGTATTTTGCAAACATTAAAATGTAGAAATGTGAGTTGTTATTAAACCGTAATTTGATATGTATTGTTTGGTCATTTTTCAATTGTGTCCAAATCTTTGTGACCCCATTTGGGGTTTTCTTGGCAAAGATATTGGAGTGACTTACCATTTTCTTCTCTACATCATTTTACAGATGAGGAAACTGAGGCAAACAGGGTGAAGTGACTTGCCCAGGGTCACACAGCTCGTAAAGTGTCTGAGGCCAGATTTGAACTCAGGAACATGGGTCTTCCTGACTCCGGGTCTGGCACTCCATCCACTGTCACCCAGATGCCCAATTTGACACATAAATGCAAATTAATATTGAACCTGTAAGAAAAGTGGTTGAAGCTGAGATTTCCATAAAATATAATGTAAATATGCTATAGAAACCTAGTTAAAAGTTGGCCCTTCTGTCAAGGTTCAGGTGATAGGAGTTGTCTTAGGAATCTTCTGTTTGCAGAGCGAAGAAAGTAAGAGGTTTCTTATTTAAGCTATTCAGGGGTGGGTCTTTTTTGTTTTGAATTGTTTCTTCATAATCAGATTTATCTGGAGTCCATTGCTAATATCCATACACCATGAACAAAAGCTTAGACAGTTCAGCTAAGGTTCTCTAACCCATAATCAAACATAAAAAGTCATATTAAACAAAGGACCAAGTTTCCCTTTGTCTTGTTTGTAAGATGGGGAGAGGGAAGGAGGAGGGTTTCATTGATGGCAAATTTCCCGGCTGTCTCCTGCTCTGGCCACTTATGAAAGCTAGTTCCCTGACAATTAAAGAGATATTAAATCTCCCACATTTGGACACCCAGATGGGACAGGGAATAGGGTCCTCCTGCATTTAATGAGGGAATCCTATCAGAAAAGATTCACTTGCCCATTTAATAATTTTTTTTTCAGTGTTCTCACTCCTCTCTACAATTTGTATGAGAGTGTCCAGAAGAGGGCACCCAGGATGTTGAAGGTCCTTGAGTCATTTGAGGACCTGGGCATATTTAGCCTGGAAAAGAGAAGATTTCAAGAGTTCATGATAGCTGAGTTCGAGTATTTGAAGGGCTGTCACACGAAAGAGGGATTAACTAATTAACCAGGTTCTATTTGGCCCCTGAGGGCATAAAAAGGAGTAATGGACAGAAGCTAAAGAAAAGGACTTATTTAGGCCTGATGTCAGGAAAAACTTAACAATTACAGCTGTCTAAAAGTGAACTGGGCTGCCTCAGGGGATGTGTTCACCCTGCTTGGAAGTCTCCAAATAGAGGTTAGATATCCACTTGTTGAGAACGTTATAGTAGGAATTCCTTTTGAGTATAGTTTGGACTAAATTGCTGCTGAAGTTCATTCTGCCTCTCAAATTCTGTGAAATGTGAAATCACTAGGGCAGCCTCTTATACAACCAGAGTGAGTCGAATTCCCGAAAGCAACATAAGACTTAAGCCTCTCGGAATTAGGATTTGTATGCCTGCTTGGCGCCTTGCACGTTTTCCTGGCTACCTATTATTGCTCATTTAATTGGAATCATAAATTTCAATGGCCCTTCATTCCTACCAGGAAGAATACTATTTGCAAAATGCTTATGTATGTGTGAGAAGACCTGAATCAAAACATCATAATGGGTATTCCAGGCTATGTTTTCCCCAAAAAGTCATTCAAAAGACAGATTATAGTTTCACTTGGTGATGTTCTGCATAACTCTGTTACTCTGGCCTTGGCATTCCTCCACAACTTGGCCCCTTGCATTTCTTAACTTGATCTGCCTACCATGACGCTAGCTTTTATAAGGTTGTTGTTTTTTTCCCTCTCTATCATTAAAAACCACTTTGTTGTGCAACCCTGCTTCAGACATGAATGGAAGCTATAATTACAGACAACACTAAATGACTTAAAACTTTGAAGGGTAAGGCTCTGTCCTCTAATCAATCACCATATGGTGAAGGATGATCACTGGTCTGCAGACCTAACTTTCCAATTCGGACACTTAGCTGCTGTGTGGCTGGCAACTTTGAAGCCTCAGGTTCTCCATCTCTAAAATGAGAGAGTTGAATTGTGACCTCCAAGATTCCTTCTAGCTCTAAAATTGTATGATTCAAAGTGAAGCTACCAGTGCTTACCCCTGTGATCTTTAGTTTTACACCTGTGGTTTCAGTCAAAAGTAGCATTGTCAACCCCATGTCATCATAATCAGTGTTGAAGTCAGTAATGGTTTTTAAAATTAAATCAATCAGCAAGCTTACTTAGCAAATATTATGTATCCAGAGGAGAGGCAGTGCCACATAGTTACATAGAGAGCTGACCTTGAAGCCCGGAAGACCTGATTTCCGGTGTTAACTCAGGCACAGGCACATGTTGTCTGAGACCCTGGATTATTCACTTAACATGTCAGATCAGCAGGTCTCAAACTATTTGCTTTCAGGACCCCCTTACACCCTTAAAAAGATATTTACCATATCAGAAATTAAAACATTTTAGTATTATTATGAAAATAGTTTTGACCTTGCAGATCCCCTAAAAGGGTCTTACAAACTTCCAGGAGTCCCCAGACCATACTTTGAGGGGTCAAGAGTTAAAAAAAAGTTTAAGAAGCCCTACTCTAGATGACTCATTAAGACTATGAGTTTCAGAGAAGGAACCAAGTTTTCTCACTCGTGAGTTCCTTATGCCAGTGAAATCACAAGTGCAGTCCTTATCTCTATGTATTCAGCACTGTACTGCTATGCTGGGATTAACGTTTATGGAATCATAGAGCTGGTTCCTGACCTTAAAGTCTTGTTGAGGAAATATGACTTAAAGGCCTGAATTATGTTAGAGAATTACATATGATAACATATAACCAAGGACTCAGTAATGTCAAAAGAGACTGTAATCATAAGAATTTAGAAGACAAAAGTCAGTATTGACCAGAGGCATGTGGGAAAGGTTTAATGGAGGAGGTGAGTCTCGAATTAGGCTTGGGAGGATAATGAGGTTATAGCCTGACAGAGAAGAGAGAGGTGCCCATTCCATGCCAGATAAGAGCAGAAGCAAAGGTTCCCAGGTCCCAATAAGTGGTGTGTCAGGGAGATGACAAGAAGGCTAGAGTAGATCATTGGTCTAAAAGAGAAACAAAAATAAGATTTGGTAGACAAGATGGAGACAGACTATGGAGATCTCTAATGTTAGACTGAGGAGTTTGAACTTGGTAGGAAACTTCTATAGATTCTTGACCTGAATCATGATTTGAAAGTAGTGTTTAGGCAGATTAATTGGTAGCACGCAGTATATAGGATGGACTGGGGCTGGAAGGGAGAAGCTAGAGGCAGAGAGACAAGCCTGAAGGCTACTTTTAGTAATCTAGGTGGGAAGTACCAGAGGTCTAGAATGAATTGATAGCCGTAGGCATGGGGAAAAAAAGAAAAGAAATAAGTCTAAGAAATATTATGAAGGAAGATTCAACTAGTGTTGATTATGGATTACTTATATCAGAGAGAGGGACAGTAAGTCAAAGATGACCTTGAGGTTTCATGAGTAGCAAGTGGGGAATGGTGAGGTCATTGACAGGAATGGGAATTTTTGGAATTGATGAGAATTTGAAGGGTAGAGTTGAAGATGATGAGTTATATTAAGTGTTGAATTGGGTGACTGCAGTACAATCCTGTAGGAAATTTGAGATACAGCTCTGGTGCCCAGAGTGAGATCAGCATTTGATTGATTTAGGAGTCATCAGCTTAGAGATAAATAGTTGGAGGGGTAGAGAATGGATGGGTTTTCTTAGAGATCTGTTTTAGGGCTTACTCTAACTTTTGGATATTTCCTGGGGGCCCAACTCTTAGAAGCAATACACCTGAACTGAACAAAAGGCTCTGAGTGAATGTTAACCTATTCACTATACTCATAGCATGCTCTCATGTCTCAAGGCTGGCTCCAAAGAGCCAAGAGTTAAGTAAGAAACTCTGGGCATGAACAATCATTGGCACTTTTGTTCCTTGTATGAGCTCATAACCACCTATGCAAGGGAAAGTTTCTCAGAGTCCAGCCAAGGCCATGAAGAGCAATTTCTTCTCTATAAGAACATGTCTAAAGTCAGCCATGGGATGAGTCAGACTCTCTTCCCTCTTTCCTTTTTTCTTCTGCAGAAGCATATTAAAACCTCCTTTTTAGTTCAACTGAAAATATTAAGAAATAAATATTTCTCCAGCCTAAAGCCCTTTCCAGACTTTTCCCTTTAGGAAAGTGTGTAAAAAGGTCAAGAACAAAAACTGAAGTTCCTGGAAAATGGATTAACAGTGGTAACCAGAGTTAGAAACAAAAATACCTCTGATCTAATTAAGATCATCTCCTTCCCCCATCCTTTGAAGGGATCCTGACCTAACTAAGAGCAGTACCTTCTTTCCCATTCAGAAGGGATGAAGGTTTGTTCTCAGTCTTTGAATCATCAAAGAAAGAACTAAGTAACTTTGGGAAGAGATTAAGTGATTTGTTCAATCCAGTGGAGTGGAATGTTAACTCAAAATGATATTTTAACATATTATGACCTTTTCCTTGTGCAAAATTCCTACAAATATTGCCTTAAATTGTCTTGGTATGTTTGAGATATGCAGGGGTTTGAGGGACTATATTAGCTTGGACATCTCTCTCTAAGTTAGAAATACTCGTATCTAGAATAAGGTTAAATTAATAAAATCATTTCTGGCAGGTTTGTGCCTAAAATACAGAGGATTGCGTTAATATTTTTCACCTATAATCTTCTTTATGCCACCAGCTACAATACTCAAAGAACCCAAAGCATAGATACAAAAATAGTTAACAAGTAACCTCCCTGACTTCCCTACCAGTCTCCAACATGGAGCCCCCAAAAGCAAGGAAATATCACTAACGTAGATTGGAGATGGGATTTTTCCTATACAAAAAGAGGAAAGTTAGGAAACCATCTTGGGAGCTGACACACCATCATCCCAATCTGGTTGCAGATTTGGAGGAGCATAACACCTGTCCTGGGTCCAGTCAGCTGTAAAAAATATTCCTTAATAAATCCCATTTGGACATATATCTATTGTGTATATGTGTTGGGTTTTTTCTCCTTTTACCTTGCCAAGTGTGGATGCTGACTTCTCACATAATCATCCATTTGGAGATGCTATTGCCATGAAGTAGAGGAATAAAAATGGGTAGGAGAAATTGTCCCCTTCTTTGGAAGCTCCTCAAATTCATAGAAATTCAGATCACTGCAATTCAGATTATAAACATCTTGGCTCTGGGCATTTTCTCTGCTGTCTCCCATACCTTGAATGCTCTCCCTCCTTATCCCTTCCTGCTGGCTTCCCTGGCTTCCTTTAAGTTTAAGCTCTGCATCCAGGACCATATCCAGCGATCCTCATCTATATCTTATCACTGAACTCAAATGGCTCCAGAGGAGGGAGTGAGGCTGGTGACCTTGCACAGCCCTGCCTCACTTAAACCCAATTCACTTGCAAGTCATGGCATCACCTTCCTGATGTCATGGTCCTCTTCAAGAACTTAGGACAAACAACAAGTTTCAACTCAAATCTCATCTTCTACAGGAAGTCTTTCCCAATCCTCCTTAATTCTAATGTCTTCCCTCTATTAATTTTTCCGATTTATCCTGTATTTAACTTGTTCGTACATATTAGTTTGTTATTTTCCCCATTAGATTCTGAGTTCTATGAGGAAAGGGACTGTTTTTTGTCTCTTTTTGTATCCCTGGCACTTAGTATAGTGCCTAACACATGGTAAGTGTTTCATAAATGTTGATTGATTGATGAATAGCCCTAATTTAAGAACAGAAAACTAGGGACTAAGTTTTGGAGGCTACCTTGCAGTTAGGGCATGAGAAAAGGGAAAAGAGTTAATGGAGGAGATAGAAATGTAGTATTCAGAGAGGCAGTAGATACTTCCAGTATCCTGGAAACAAGAGTTTGCTGGAGCCAGCTCTAACTTGCTCTTGAGAGCCATTGTGAAATTTTCATTGTGAGTATTTACACTTCAGAATTTGGCAGATATTACAAATGAGGGCTTCATTTATTGTTTCGTTGATCGTCTAGGCTTAAGAAAGTGATGGAGAACATGTTAATGATGCAGATCAAAATATGTATTGAGTACAATTTTTTTGGAGGGCTAGTTTTTAAACATTTACTAGCACATCCCTGCTAGAAGTCACTTTTATGAAGAAGGGACTGTTTCATAGTCAAGTGGAAGAGAGGGGTCAAAGAGAATGAGAAATGAAAATTCATTTAGAAGGAGTTTATTGGTGACGGCTGAACACTTTCAGTAACATGATGGGTGTGGAAGCCAGACCACAAAGGTTAAAGGAGAAAATGAGTGATTAGAAAGTGGAAACTGTACTTATTCAAGGAATTTGATGGGGAAAGAAAGATAAAATGGAGCAGGAGACTAAGGGCTCTGTGTGTGTGTGTGTGTGTGTGTGTGTGTGTGTGTGTG
>NW_020954550.1:5441228-5471961 GCF_900497805.2 Vombatus ursinus
TTTCTGAAGGCAAACAGGGCTAATCAGTAAGCACTGAAAATGCCAAAGAAGCAAGGTATTAAGTTTTAAAGCAAGAGCCTTCAGGAATCAAGACAAGAGAAAATCTATGGAAGAGATAGAGAGATTACCTTCAGAAAGCATGACCTCTACTTCTACCCACACTGGAGGAAGGAAGGAAAAAAGGATGGATTCATAAAGGCATGTTAAGGAGAAGATTCATTCAGGAGGGATCACATGCCAAATGGCCTCCCTCTTCTCAGTAAAGTTATAGGAGGTATTATCAGCCCAAAGTGAGGGGATATGAGGGCTTAAAGTGAGGGGAAACCATCTGGCACAGCTGCCACATGGGGAGTACATTAGAAGGTTAGTGAAGCATGAAAAAAAGAATACTGAGGGTAACAAGGGCCAGACTGAAGTTAGTGTGAACTTGCAGTGGACATAGTATGAAAAATTATGTGCCTTCCAGCAGGAGCAATTAGTGGACCAGGAAAAGTGGAAAAAGTAAGATCAATATGGATCACCAACTGTGATATGGCAGCTAAAAAAGCGAATTTGGTTGTAGGCTGCTTTAATAGAAGCAAAGCTTATTCCAGGAATAAGGAGGTCATAGTCCAATTGGAACCTATCCTGGTCAGACCACATCTGGACTATTGTTTTTTTTGTTGTTGTTGTTTTGTTTTTTTTGGCTAGGCAATGGGGGGCAAGTGACTTGCCCAGAGTCACACAGCTAGTAAGTATTATATGTCTGATGCCAGATTTGAACTCAGGTCCTCCTGACTCCAGAGCCGGTGCTCTATCCACTGTGCCACTTCGCTGCTCCCCCATCTGGACTATTGTGTCCAATTCTGGTCACTACAAGATAGGAAGGATATTGATGAGCTGGAGAGGATCCATAGGACGGCAACCAGTTAGTTAAAAGACCTCTAGTCCATGCCATATGAGGATGAGTTGAAGGAAGTGGGAATGGTTAACTCAGATGAGAGATTAATAATAATAATAATGGCAGCATTTATGTAGTGCTTACTATGTGCCAGGTACTGGGCTAAGCACTTTACAATTATCTCACTTGATCCTCACAACAGTCCTGCAAGGTAGGTGCTATTATTATCCACATTTTAGGGAGGTTATGTGACTTGCCCATGGTTACACAGCTAGTAAGTATCTTTCTGACTCCACGTCCAGGACTCTAACCATTGAACCCCCTACCTTTCACAGGAAGACTCAAGGAAGGAGACAGGATAGCTCTAAGGGTTAGAAGGATTGTTCTGCTTGGCCCCAGAGGACCAGAACTAGAGCAATGAGTGGAAGTTTCAAAGAGGTACATTTAGACTTAACATAAAGAAATGCTTGTTGACAATTTATTGTTATTGTCGTCCAGTTTGTCCAACTCTTTGTGACCCCATTTTGGGGTTCTCTTGACAAAGATACTGGAGTGGTTTGCTTTTTCTTCTCTAGCTCATATAACAGATGAAGAAATTGAGGCCAACAGGGCTAAGTGACTTGCCCAGGGTCACACAGCTAGTAAGTGTCTGAAGCCAGATTTGAACTCAGGAAAATGAATCTTCCTGACTCCAAGACCTGTACTCTATCCACTTTGCCACCTAACCACCTGTCTTGAAAATTAGTGATATCTAAAAATGAAACAGGGCTACCTCAGGAGTGGTGGGTCATACTTGTTGAGCATGCTGTAGTCAGGCATGGAGTGAAACAGGTGGCCTTGCTGTCCCTTCCTAATCTAATATTTTGTGATTCTGTGGGGAGGTGGAGCCAATTTGGGGGAAGAAAACAGCAAACTCCATGGAAGAGTAGGCTGGCCAGGAAGTCCACAGCAGTGGTGTCAAAACTCAAATAGAGTTTGTAGGTTTTATTTATTTTGTTCAACATTTCCCAATTATATTTTAATCTGGTTCTGCCACTTGGGAGTTTTTTGAATTTGATACTTCTGGTCTACAAAAACAAAAGGAGCTTTGTTAAGGTATCTGCCCTTGGAGCCCAAAATAAAGCGTCTTTCTTACATAACTAGGAGAGGCTAATGGTCTGGATTAAGGGAAAGAATCGAGTGATTGAAGGCCTACCAATAAGCAGAAAATAGGTGGATAATATGGGATCATAGATTTAGGAGTAGAAAGGATTTTAAAGCTTAATCCAGTCCCCTCATTGGAAACTGAGGCACAGAGAGGTTAATGATTTGTCCAGGGTCACACTGTAAGGATTTGAGGTGGTATCTGAACACATCTTTCTGACTACATGTTTAAGACTTAATCCACTATGCCATGCTGTCTCTCCTTTAAATTACTACGCTCCCTTCCTGATGGCATTGCTATGGTTGAGCAAAATGAATAAATGGACAATTAAAACACACAGAAGAATTAGGGAATGGCTAAACAAATAGTGGTACATGAATGGAATGGTAAATTACTGTGCTATAAGCAGCAGTGAATGTGATAAATATTGAGCAGCATGCACTGATGCGGAATGAAGTCAGTAGGGTCAAGAAAACAATATATACAATAACAACAATGCAGATGGAAAGAACGACCATAAAAATTAATGTTGCAAAATTATAAAGAACAAGCATGGTTCAAAGAAAGAACTATGAAAACATACTCCCACACCAAAGCTTTGCAGAGGTAGAAGGTCTACAAGTATTGCACATTAAACATATTTCAGATTTTTCCAATTTTTGATCAGTCATATTGATTTTTCCTCTTTTTATTTTTTTTGTCTCTTAAAAAAATACTATTTGTTGTATGGTGTGACACTCTGGAGAGGCAATTAGATAGCTCAGTGGATAGAGCACTGGGCCTGGAGTCAGGAAGACATGAATTCAAATCCAGCCTCAGATACTCACTAGCTGTGTGACCTGTGCAAGTCAGTTAACCACTGTTTGCCTTAATCTGCTGGAGAAGAAAATAGCAAACCATCCAGTATCCTTGCTGAGAAAACCCTATGTGGGGTCACGAAGAGTTAGACACGACTGAATGACTGAACAACAACATGATTCTCTGGGAGGGGGAGGGACATTGAGGAAAACTATGGTGATATAAAAAACAAAACACATCAATAAAAACTTACTTAAAAATACATGAATACATAGCAGAGTTTATACAACTACAGACTGAGAGTTATGCTTGAAAGGAGTTAAACATACAGTGATGGGGAATGATGCAATAGAAAGGGTCATTGGGGTCTGAGGTACCTATACCTTGCTTATTCAGTGAAGTTCAAACAGGCAACTAATAACATGTATTAGGCCTTCAAAGAACTTTTGATTTGTCAGTAGGATGTATAATTGAGTTCTTTTTCAAGTGGTGATAAGCTACTCTCAATCAATTAAATTGGTTCCCCTATAATTCATAACAATGCCTAGAGAGACAGCTCAGATTAAGGGTAGCAGGCAGCTTCTCTCTGAATAGTCTCCATTGGATAGCTCTGCCCTCAACTTCTTCAGGGACCAGTGGGGAGTGAGTCATCTGTAGAAGTTACTGGAGTCCTCAACAGTAATGCATTCTGAACAACATACTACACACTCTGGGATGGAAAGCTATTTGGGCTAAAAATATATTTCATGTGCTTTGTTCTAGGTAGAGAAGGAGCTATGTGGGGAAAATTGAATGTATAAATGCAGTATTATTTCCTACATTGACTTGGCCCAATCTGTAAGGAAAAACTTAAAATATTGTTTGCTTCATGTACTTTATTTTAACAATAGTGGAGAGAAAACACAGTGATTTTTTTTCCTTAAACTTGATTACATGTAATGAGTCAAGTTATTTCCAGCACCTCTGTTACTCTTTACGAGGCAACATGGCACAGTGGATATAGAAAGCTAGCCTTGGAGCTAGGAAGACCTGGGTTCAAGTCCCACCTCTGACATATCCTGCCTTGCTGTATAGATGTCACCTATTATTAACTTTTTCAGATTATGGGAGTGCCATTCAGTGGATTATGTATATATACCCTCCTTCATGAAAACTTGATTTGCAAACTCTAGATTTGAGAAATAGACAAATTGCAGGTGACTATTTGTTTTGCAGAAGAATTTTTTGCTTTATGGACAGATTTACCTTTGGGGTTGGAGTGAGACTGGAGTTATTTCTAGTTCTGGGATTAGATGATTTTGTGGTTCCCTGTGTTCCCTGTGCAAATGTAAAATGTTCTACATGAAAAGAATCAGCTATCAGAAAAACTTTCCAGAATTATACCTGATGTATAAATTGAGCCATACTTCCACTATTCCTAGTTTTATGGAAGCACCCTCTCAATATGTCAACTATACTGCTGCAGTATAGTGGGTGAATTGGGTCCCCTCAGATTGAAAGACAAAGATAATTTACCTGCCTGCTTCCTTAATGACAGATTGTCTTGGATACTGGAAAGAATCCAGTCCAATCCAGGTATTTGAAATAAAACCAACTTATGCTTTTACATATGTTTATTTTTCTATGATTTCATTAGATCTGGAAGGTACTTTAGAGACCACCTACTTCAACCCTATCATTTTACAGATGAGGAAACTTAGGCATGGAAAAGGAAATGGATATGCCTGAGATTGATCAGTCAATCAGTAAATTGGGGGGAAACATGTACATTAAAAGTATATGCAAAGTAAATATAAGGAAATTTGTTAGGGGAAAGATATTAGCATCTTTGGGGATTGGGAAGTGCAAGGTGGTCCTTGAGCTGATCTTTGAAAGGAACTAGGAATTCTAACAGGTAGTGGTGAGGGGGGGGAGGGAGTGCCTACCAGATATGAGGAATAGCCCATGGAAAGCATAGAGATGAGAGAAGAAGTGTTATTGTCCAGCAAAAAGGTTATTTGGCACTCCATGGCTATGCCATGAAGTGTGTGAAGGGAAGTAACATATAATAAGGCTGCAAAGGTGGGTTGGATACAGGTTGTAAAAAGCTTTAAATGTCATGCAGACGACTTTATAGTTGATCCTAGAGGTGTCAAGGGAGACACTGGAGTGGGAGTAAGGTATCAGACTCATGCTTTTGGAAAAATCACTTGAGCAACTGTGCGGGAGATGGGTTAGGGGGAGATGAGACAGTCAGGGAGACTCGTTTGGAAGCTCCTGCAATAGTGCAGGTAAGAGATAATGAAAGCCTGAACTATAGTGGTGGCTATGTGAGCAAAGAAGAGAGCTACATGAGAGATGGAGAGACAAAAGAGGTAATATTTTGGAGTGAGGGAGAATGAGGAGTTGAGTGTGACCTTGAAAACCGGTGACTGGAAGGATAAAAAAACCCCCACAAGTTTTGAAGAGTAATGGGTTTGGAGAGAAAGATGATGAGTTATGTTTTGAACATTTTGAGACCGAGATAATTATGGGACATCCAGTTTGAAATGTCTAAAAGGCATTTGGTTACCAGTGGGACCGAAGCTCAGGAGACCTCGATTCCAGTTCCCTTTTCCTCTGGATTTTATACAGTAATTTGGGGCTTCCTTGCCTCTAATACAGAGCTAGGTCCTAGCCCACTAACAATAGGGTCAAGCCAAGAGTGGACCTTGGCCCACCACACAGAAGTATAACTGAGGTGCTAATGCGTGATAGAAGGTATGTTCGATCTTTATTACAAAGCCAAAGATAAGTAATTTTGAACATCAGTTACTTTGCATTACTTCCAAATCTTGGCCTAGTAGTTGGCACATGATAAACATTTATTGACTGACTGACTGACTGACTTTAATCACAGAGGAGAGAAGAAATCCAAGGATTTTCATATAGGGTTCAATTTTAATCCTAGCTTTACCACTAACTAGCTGTGTAACTTGGACAAGTCACTTCAGTCTTTTGGGTCTCAGTTTCTTTATTATGTAAAATGAAGAGGCTTGAACTAGATCATCATTAAACTCCTTTCCAGTTCTAAGCTAAGTCCCTGAAATGAGTATTTCCTGAGGGAGGAGGTATCAGGTTATAAGTGTGTAAACCTGGACTTTGGGGGCTGCAAAATAGAGGTAAATAGTTTTTCTTTGTTAAAAAGGAGAGGCCAAAGTGAGACATGGGGGTGAAGGGAGGGGTTTTTCCAGAAATAACTGAAATATTAAAAAAAGTATCAATAAAACTTTTTTTCCCTTAATATAGAAATCATACCAACCATACCCATCCTACCTGCCTCTCAGGATTCTTATAGGGATCAAATGAGATAGCACTTGGGAAAGAATTAGCCAACAGGGCATTTATTAAGTGCTTATTATGTGCCAGGCAGGGTGCTAATGGTATTATACATTAATAATTCTCCATTTTTTCTTCCCCTCAGAACATTGCCTTCTTTCCTACATATTTTTTATTTCATTGGCTCATTCATTATTTATAGAACCTATTTACAAAGCAGTACATTTATACTTTTATTCTTTTTCCAGACTGACATTCCAGCTCTGGGTATGCCTACAATTTATGAGACTAATTGGTTCTCAATTAAATTGTTGATCTGGCACATGAGCATTATTCCTCTTGTTTGCATTTCATGAACCAAATGGTATCTTAAATTGGGCTGAGTACAGCTGCCATCCTGCTAAGAAAAAGTTATAATGAGTGCAAAACGACACCTAGAGGTGAATATCTGTATGTTTCTTTTCAAATGCTGTGTTTTCATAGCCATGTCTTAGAAATGCTCTATATATGAAGGATTGGCAGCAGCAAAGTAGCTTTCGGGCTTTCCTGCTCTTGGCCAGTTACCAAAAGAATAACTAAGTCAGGCTGTGCTAAGGAAATCTCAAACAGTATTAGTGCAGAAAATGTTTAAGTAAGGCTGCTAACTACACATCCCTGATATGGCCATCTATTTCGGATTTTAAACCCCTTGTTTGCAAAATGGATTTCGTCTCCTTTGAGCTGCACCAAGTTTGCATTTAGTAGATATATGATTCCTCTACCGAAAGCATGCCTCCTTGGGCTGGGGAGGTGACCCTGGGTTCTCCCTGGCTGCGGTGGAGGAATGCTAGCTGGGACAGGCTCTGCCAAGCTGCAAAAGCTTCCATTAGGAGCTGGGGGATGGGCTGTCTGTCCTCCGAGGTCCAGCCTGGCTTCAAGAGCGGGATCATGGACTCTTCCTGGCCCTCTCCCAAGCCTTCTCAGGGTCGTGGGCTGGATCAATGCGGTGGATGCTTCCACTGACAAAATTACAGCTCTTTGGAAGGTTTTGGAGCAATTATTATTGCTAGTAAAAATAGCCACAAATTGGATGCTGTTGTTCACCTTGTTGGCGTGTTTTGTCTTTTGTCCTCAGGCACATCTGCCTGTTATAGACATGAGCATTCCAATAGACGCTGAGTGCCAGAGGCAGAGAAGCACTTCGCTAGAAATACGTAGCTGCCGAGATTAGATAGGATCAGAGGTCTCTTTTGCCGTTTGACAGCCCCACGATGAGGTTAGTTTGTCGTTTCCCCTCTGCCTTTCATTACTTTAGTGACGCTTCAGAAGGGTCACAAAATGCCCCTTCAGAAGCTGCTGATAACCATCCAGACTTGAAACACTGCTCCCCATATTCACAAAGACACTGGCTAAAAGGTGGGGGCAGGGGGAGCCAATGACTATAATTACCCAGGGAAAGGGCGTCAGGGGGCAGAGAGCCCTTTATGTTCAAGAACAAAATTTCAAAAGCAGTAAATGTCATTTTGCAAAGAAGTCTGTCATGGAAGTAGAACAAAGAAATACTAAGCAGTTGAGGAAAATCCAGGATGAAAAAATAAAAGCACAAGAGACTGTCAACAAGCTGAAAGGCAGTAAATTTAGAATGGCTTAATAAAGGGCCTTTGAACACGCAGGTAATTATCCAACTTTTGGCAGGTTCAACTGCTGTCTTTACGGCAAGAGTCGACGCCTGTTCCATCAAGGGTTGCCGACCCACATAAAATAATTTTAGGACCATGTGTAAAAAATTTCATTTTTTTCTTAGAGACATCCGAAACACTAAAGTTATCTGCTTTTTCTATTAAGAAGAGGGAACATAAAATTCTTTTCAATAAGTATAACAGGCACTAAAAAAATACATCCTGGCTCCATGTTACAGTCAGTAAGTGGGAAGAGGAAAGGCAAAATGTAAGGAGGAGGATGAGGGAAGAGAATGAAACAGGCGACGATGAAAAGAGAGAAAATACAAGATGATGAGATGAAAATTCAAGAATATAAAGGGAGAGAGAGAAGTTAAAGGTCACACTGATGTTTATTTGAACTATAAGCATCAGAGCATTATCACTTGGTATCTATATCTCTCTGAATTATTGATCAGTCAAATAAATGACTATTGATCACAGCTATGCCATCATCAATAAGCATTTATTAAGCACCTACTATGTGCCAGATACTATGCCAAAAATGAAACTATGCTTACCCTTAGATGATCTTACTTTTCTTAGGAAAGACAACATGTTCATGTCTAAGCACATACAAAATACGTCGACAATAAATACGATGTAATTACAACTGCTCTCAACCTTAACTTTACAGGCTCTGTTCTGAATGGGATAACTGAATGGTCCATCGGGATAAAAATTAATCCCCAGTTTTTAGTCTCACTTACATAAGCAGTATCACCCTCACGGCCAGATGAAATTAAGCTTACATCTGTGATTAACCTCACAAGAGGAACTTAGTTAATCAAATATGCTCTACTCTAATCTCTTTGATCCTGGCATGAGGCTTTTCAGACCAACTCCTTTTTGCTGTTGTTCAGTCATTTCTCTATTGTGTCCTGCTCTATCGTGTCTATTGAGGTCCTGTGACCTCATTTGGGGTTTTCTTAGCAAAGATACCGGAGTGGTTTGCCATTTCCTCCTCCAGCTCATTTTACAGATGAGGAAACTGAGGCAGATGTTGAAATTACTTGCCCAGGGTCACACAACTAGTAAGTGTCTAAGGCCAGATTTGAACTCAGGTCTTCCTAATTCCAGGCCCAGAGCTCTATCTACTGAGTCACTCATTTTATTCTCCCCCAAGCCCGGTCCTTTTCCTAAATTCTCTCTTTTCTGTCAAGGTCACTTCCATCCTTCTAGTCCCTAGGTCTATAACCTTGGAGTCGTCCTTTACTCTTTATTCTCCCTCACCATCCACATACAAAAAAATAGCTAAGTCCTTGATTCTTCGTCTACATGTCTTTCTCTTCACTCACATAGCTGTCACCTTAGTTCTGTCTTTCATCACCTTTCACCTGGACTATTATAATAGCCTACTAATTGGTTTCCCCAACCTGGCATCCAGGCTCTCCCTTCTCCAGTGAATCCTCTATGCGGCTGTTAAGCTGATATTCCTAAAGCACAAATCTGAACCTGTCACTCCCCCAACTTGAGTGGCAATAGCTCCCCATTTCTTCTAAAATGAAATAGACACTTATCTGTCTAATATTTAAAGACCCTCACAATGTGGTTCCAATTCATCTTTCCAGACTGATCACCTTATTACCTTTCCTACACTCAGTGTTCCTGGCAAACAGGCTTTGTTGCTTTTTCTCTGACATTCTATCTCTGACCTCTATCCCCTATACCTGGAATACACTTCTTTCTCATCTCTGCCTTATGAACTCCTTAGCTTTCGTCAAAGTACAGCTTGGGTACTACTCCCTAAAATGGCCCTTCCTGAATGTCCCTGCTATTTATGCTCTTTTCCCATCGAAATTTATTTAAAAAATTTTTTTATTAATTTATTTTGATTCATCAACAATCACTTCCATAAGCTGTTGAGTTTTAAATTTTCTCCCTCTCCCTCCCCACCTCCCTCCACAAGACAGCGTGCAATCTGATGTGGGCTCTACATATACATTCCTATTAAACATATTTTCACATTAGTGATGTTGTAAGGAAGAATTAGAACCAATAGGAGGAACTCCCAGAAAGAGGAAACAAAACACAACAGAAGCAAAAAGTAGCAAATAGTATGCTTTGATCTACATTCAAACTCCATAGTTCTCTCTCTGGATATGGATAGCATTTTCCATCATGAGACTTTTGGAGATGTCTTAGATCCTTGCATTGTTGAGAAGGGCTAAGTCTATCAATGTTAGTCATCATACAATGTGGCTGTTACTGTGTACAATGTTCTCCTGGTTCTGCTTACTTCACTCAGCATCGGTCCATACAAGTCTTTATGGGTTTTTCTGAAGTCTGCCTACTCATCATTTCTTATAGCACAATAGTATTCCATTACATTCATATGCCACAACTTGTTCAGTCATGCCCCAATTGATGGGCATCCTCTCAATTTCCAATTCTTTGCCACCACAAAAAAGAGCTGCTATGAATATTTTTGTATATGTGGGTCCTTTTCCCAATTGTATGATGTCTCTGGGATATAGCCCTAGAAGTGCTATTGCTGGGTCAAAGGGTATGCACATTTTTATAGCCCTTTGGGCATATCCACTGAAATTTATATGTGTGTGTATACATACATACATATATCTTGTTGAGTTGTTTCAGTTCTCTTCATGTTGTTCGGACTCTTCATGACTCCATTTAGAGTTTTCTTGGCAAAGATACTGGAGTGGTTTGCCTTTCCTTCTCCATTTTACATTTTTTTTTTACATAGTTTACATACAAGGAACTGAGGCAAACCAGGTGAAGTGACTTGCTCAGGGTCACACAGCTAGTAAGTGTCTAAGGCTGGATTTTAACTCAGGTCCTCCTGACTCTATTCCCATCAATCTATTCACTCTGCCACCTAATTACCATATATACATAAAGCATGCATGTGTTCATATACACATATGTGTACATACATAGGTACATACAAGTTCACAAACATGCACACATACTTATTTAAGTTTATATTGTTTCTCCCTGGTTGAATGGGCAGGTACTGTTTCATTTGGTCTTTATATTGTAAGTAAGTAAATGCCTGGAACATTATAATAGATACTTAAAAAGCAAATGCTTAGACACATGACACTTACTAGCTGTGTGACTTTGGGCAAGTCACTTAACCCCTATTGCCTCACCAAAAAAAAAAACCAAAAAACAAATGCTTACCAAATTGAATGGAAATGAATTTCAATAATTCCTTACCATGAACTGATAACCAAGTAAATATATGGAGAAGAATTTTTAAAGCAACATATATATGTGTATATGTGTGTGTATGTATATATATATATATATATACATACACATATATGAATAAACTTCTCACATGATGAAAAAGATGGGGCTTTACAGTATTCCCATGTTAGGGTAAAACCAAATAGGTGGAAAGCCAGGCTCCAGAAGAAATTGCATATACATCTGTTCCCCTTTTCTAAATCATTACTACACAAATTCTAGGTGAGTTATATGGAAGTTTAATCTTCCTATAAAACATCTGGTATTTATCATTATCAGAAACAGATTGACTAAGGTTTCTGGAGTAGCTGTTCATATATTTTGTGTGCTTTAAACATTCCTGAACTAATCTGCTCAGTTTTCTAAAGCATGCGGCAATGTGGAATATTAGGTATGGTATGTGGGGACCTTCATTTCCTGGAGCAGGGGGTGAGTTGTAGTAGAAGATATGAAGTTCTAGGAGGAAAAAAATCATAAGAAAACATGAGAATTGAAAAGAATCTAAAAGATCAGCTCATCCAACACCCCTAGTTTTATAGAAGAGGAAATGGGTACAAGCAAGTTAAATGACTTGTCCAAGGTCACAGAGTTAGCCCTAGAACCTAAGTTTAGATTACATTGGCTCATCAATTTAGAAGTGGGGGAGACTTTAGAGGATAAGCCCAGTCTCCTTTTTTTTTTAACAGATTATGAAGCTGAAACTGAGGGAAATGATATGATTACTCTAAATGATCATACAACTAATAAGCAGAAGAACCAGGGCCAGAACCCAGTTCTCCCAATTCCCTGTCAATTAATCTTAGATGGTAAGATTACACATGTTCTGGAAGTAGCTGAAAATTGTATGGGTCATTCAACTGTTCCAAACTCAGCCTACCATCCACATCTTTCCACTTCCTCTATAAGGAGATCATGAAAGACTTAAAGTCAATGGCTACTATTTTTTCCCCAATTCTTTTGCTATGCTGTGAATTTTTGATAATAGCTCTATCTAGATCTCTATCTAGCCTTTGTCCTAAGATCTTCTGATTTTTATATTATTTTATATATTTAAATATGTTTTTTTATTGAAACCTTTTGTCATTTCCCATACATCCTCCTACAGAATAAAACCTGCTTTGTGACAAAGAAAAATAATAAAAACATCCCAATCAGGCTGCCTGACAATGCCTACAACATTCTGTCACAGTAGTCCACCACCTTTCAAGTCACAAAGCAGGAGCTTTATTTCAATATCTCTTCTGCCTGGCCATCATTGTTTTTTTTCATTACTCAGAGTTAATGTGTTGTTTTGAGCCTTAGTCATCTACTTTTTTTCTGGCTATGTGGGAATGAAATGATACAAAGGCCAAGAATTTGATTCAGATGATCATTTTTAAATTTTTCTAAACCACATCTCAGAGTACAAATGCCTGTTTATCTGCCTGACAAGGTTGTGGTGACATTCAAACAAGATAGTCTTGCATGCGTAGTGCCTGGAACATCCTAGGCACTCAATAAATGTTTGATTAATTGATTGAATATATGAAATGCTTTAAGAAGCCTTAAAGACTTGGAGTCAGGAAGACCTGAGTTCAAATCCAGCCTCAGACACATAACATTCACTAGCTGTGTGACTCTGTGCAAGTCACTTAACCCCAATTGCCTCACCAAAAAAAAAGTGTAATGTGAAGGTCAGTTTTCACCGTGCTGACTATATTATGGGAAACATCTTCATCTCCCCGCTCCAGAATATTATATTCCCCCAACCCTGCGATGCCAGGCTCTGACAGGTGAATTTTTATCCTATCTTACCTGGAAACAGGCCAGCCAACCAATTTTAGGTCACCAAGTTTATAGAACATTCCCTTCCTGATTTCAGCCCTCCTGTATGCCTTCTCCCTTAGAGTGTAAGCTTTCTTAAGACAAGGACTGTCTTACTAGCTTGTACTTGTATCCCTATCTATTATGATTGTTTGGGATACAGAAGAGGGCACTAATTGCCTCCCAAGAGGGTGTTAACAGTCTGCAACTCATTCACTCCTAAAAGGAAGATCTTAGAATAAAATGAGTTCTAGAAAGATTGTTGCTCAGTTATTTCAGTTGTGTCTAACTATTCTTGATCCCATTGGGGTTTTCTTGGCAGAGATACTGGATTGGTTTGCCATTTCCTTCTCCAGCTCATTTTACAAAGGAGGAAACTGAGGCAAACAGAGTTAAGTGACTTGCCCAGGGTCACACAGCTAGTGTCTGTGGCCGAACAGACAGAGTAGTTATCAGTAATTCACAGCATAGCAAAGAATGGGGGAAAATAATAGCCATTTACCTTGACTATGTCTTTCATATTCTCCTTATAGACAAAGTAGAAAGATGTGAACTGTAGGATATCACCATTAGATAGGCTTGCAATATTGAATGACCAATCCAGAGTGTTGATTAATGTATCCTTGTCAGCCAGCTTGGGGGGAAGACTGTACTGTTTTATAAGAATTCAGCTCTTGGCCCCATTCTGTTCAATATTTTTATCAATGACTTGAGTGATAGCATGGATAAAAATAATCAATAAAATAAAAATAATAAAAATAGCCTGTTATAGTTTTCCAAGAGAAAAAAAGGTGACCCTCTTAGGCTATGTTTATAAATAGGTATAACTAGTTTTCTGAGATAAAATTAGGTGTTTTATTTAAGTATCACATCCTTCAAGAATAATGGGCATCTTCCAACTACAATCAGTAACTTAAGAAAGCTTACTCCTGGCAGGAAGGTAGGATAGCAAACTCCTTCAGTGATTGTGTTAAATTTTTTTTAAATGCTTTCAAATAAAAAAAACCCTAAAATTTATTTGGACACTCTCTCATTTATAAATAACCACTGTCTTATAACACTGATTGTATAACACTGATGAGAGGTGGGGGGAAAGGGGAAAGGGAATCAACTTTTTAGCTAAGGTGTATCAAAAAAAAAAAGAAAAGAAAAAGTATAATTTTATTTTGTCCTTGGGACAAATTTCCTTGGGAGAGTTATAGTAAGGAAAGATGAACAGGAAGTAGTTAAATCATTGATGAACCTGTGCACATAGTATTATTTTGCAGTCTAAGTATACTATAAAGCATCATATGTGCTCCAAGGTCATCTGAGAAAGACAACAATAGCAAGTATTTGGAAGCAGTTCTCAAGTTCCAAGCATCTCCAGAGGAATAGTCAGGGCAGCTTTTGTCCCATTCCAGAGTAGGTAGTGTTGTATTTGGAATCCAGTAAATTAACATTCCAACCTGGACCACCTAACTTTCTAACTCTGTGCGCATATGTGTGTATGTGTGTGTGCGTGTGTGTGTGTGCGTGTGTGTATGTGTATGTGTGTGTCCAAAAACAACAAAGCACCAGGAGATGGCTTGGGAATGGAGTGAAGGCTTACAAACTGTGTACTATTTCACTTTCAAAAAACACTTGCATGGAACTTTGCTAAATAAAGTCTTATTGCTTTTGTTTCCCCAAAGACAAAAAATGAATCTAGTGTTTTGTTTGTCTAGACCAAGATATCTTGGTGTGGCTACATTCCTTAATCTTCTCTGGCTTAGTACCACTCTTATTTATCCCACCACTCATCCCATATTCTGGGATCCCAGGAGGTTTAGCACACCTCCATGTTCCATTGATGACCTACTGGCAGCTCAACATGTCCAAAACAGAACCTAATATCTTTGCCTGAAACCCATCCCTCCTCCTAACTTCCCTGTTCTGTATAAAGTGCCACCCAGGTTTTTGTCACCCAGGTTCTCAACCTCGAAGACCATTATATAAATAAAAGTTTCTAAACTGGACCCATAATGATATGGGCTTTATTTTTAGCTTAGTTCAGAGATCAGCAAACTTTGGCCCAATGGCCAAATTTAGCCTGCCTGTTTTTGTATGACCCTGAGCTAAGAATGGTATTTTTACATTTTAAATAAAACTTTATTTTAAAATATGAAAAACATTCTTAATCACTGATCCCTGGACTGTTATAATGGTATTATAATCAAATCCCTCTTCTACAACTGGATAGACTAGCAATTGAGTTGTGACTCTAAAATGTACCCTTCCCTCTAATTTACATTCTCTACCCATATCCAGGTGGTTATGTCTTATTAATTCTGTCTCCACAGCATCACTCTCATCTGTTCCTTTCCTCCACTCACCTACTCATTGGGGGTAGGAATTATCCAATGCCTTTGACAGTACCTGGCACATAGAATGCACTCAAAAAATGCCTGTTGATTGATTGATTCTAAAAGGTTCCTAGGTTGAGTCAGAAAATTTAATGTTTCCAGTTAAACCATTACAAAGTCTTTCATTCTAGAAAAGCCCTATGTGTGTATTTTTCTGACCCTTTAAGTTGAAACTGAGTTGAAATCAATCATTTTGAACTATTAAGCTATTCAGAGGAAAACTCAAAATCTTTCATTTGGTGATACATATGAGGTATTCAATAAAAATGTGAAGACTTGTATGTACTGATAAAGAATGAAGTAAGTGGAAACAAGAACAAAATATAAATAATGACCACAATCTTGTAAATGCAAAGAACACTAAATAAGGTTGAAAGCTTGGTAATTATAATGACCAATATTGACCCTGGAAAGAAATAAAGAAATGCACTTTTCACCTTTCCTTGGAGAGTTGGTGGACTGTGGATGGAGAATGTTGTATTTACTGGCAGACTGTGTCACTGGTGCTTTTCTTTGTTACAAGGGAAGGCTCACTTTGGCAGGGGGGTGGGATGGGAAGAGTATCCAGAAATGCCTGGAAATTGAGGGGATGCCATCAATTGGGGATGACAAGTCGTGGTATATGATTGTGATGGAATACTACCATGCTATAAGAAATGATGAACTGGTTGATTTCAGAAAAATATGGAAAGACATGTATGAAATAGTGAAGAGTAAAATGAGCAGAGCCAAGAGAATGTTGTATGCAGTAACTGCAATATTGTTCAAAGAACGACTGTGATTAATAAGTTTAATTTAGTTGAAAAATAAATAAATAAAAGACATAAACGCAACTAACAAAAGATAATTCCAAAATAACTAGAGGGGAAATCTTTCTTTTGGTCATTCTAACTAAGTTTAAGGAGTAAGGTGGGATGGGGTAAAATGTCTTTGATAATGTAAAACTGTTGATCATATCTTAGCAAACTATCCCTTCAGTGAGAAAGGATTTCCCTTCAGGTCTATAGTTGATCATGTTATGACTAAAGGGAGTGCAACGTTTACAGCAAGAAAGAGCCATTACCTTTTTTTTTTTTTTTGCTAGGCAATGGGGTTAAGTGACTTGCCCAGCGTCACGTCAAGTGTTTGAGGTCAGATTTGAACTCAAGTCCTCCTGACTCCAAGGCCAGAGCTCTATCTATTGCACCATCTAGTAGCCCCCAAGAGCCATTACCATTAGAACATTGATTCTAGTCCAATGTGAAGGAATGTAACTCGGTGTCAGATCATAAGCCTGATAACAAATAATATCATTAAAAATTTTGATTGAGTTCTGATAATACAAGGTATATGAAATTTAAGCACACATGACAATTCCAACAAGCTATTATTTGTTTATAGTCACTAGGGAAGGTAGAAGTCTTTATTTCAAATAAATAACTGATTAGAGTTACAATACAGATGTAAATATGACCACGATTCCTTAATTTGCAAATTAGTTTTTTGAAACTGTTTAGTCTGGACCTCTAGATGTTTGTATATATGTATTTGTTGTTGTCTATTGTGTTTTCAGACTCAATGAAAATGAATGGGATATTTTTATTTTCATTTTTGAAAATTAATTTCACTGTTAAATCCTGAATTAAACATAGGAAGGAAGATCAATAATCAAGATTAGGGGGTAAATAAGGGTAGTGGTTTGTCTTTGGATGGTGTGCATTATTTTCTTTGACTTCTGGGAGGGCAGAACTTGTATCAGTGTCACTGAGTCTAGAAAATTCCTTTCTTCTTCACTAGGGTCAGATCAAGAATAAACGAAGTATGGGGTATACCAGTGGGGAGAACAAGTTGTTCAGGAGGAAATGTGTGTGGTTAGTCGGCCATCTAGACTCTAAGCAACAGTGGAACTAAGAGTCCCATCTTAGCACAGGAGAACTGTTGTTCTAGACCTGATTCTAATGGATAAGGAGGATTGAGTTGGTGAAGAAGAAATGATGGATACCTTGGGAGGCAGTGATCATGAAACCTTGGATTTTTATATAGAAGAAAACACTAGGAACCAACTGATGTGTATTTTGAACTTTAAGAGAAAGGATTTCAAAGAGAATTCAAAGAAAGGATAGAAAAAAAGAAAGAAAAAGAGAAAGGCTAGGTAAGTTTTGGTTGCATTCTGGGGATGCAGTTGTAACTCACTGCAATGAGGAAAAGAGTGGGGGTAGAGAGAGGTGGCTCTGGGACCAATGTGGCTACACTGGGAGCTAGGTGAAGATCTCAGACTTTTAAAAGACATATATAAGAAATGTAACCAAGTACAGATAACCAAGGATGACTACAAGCTACTAGTCCATTCTCTTAAGGTATTCCTTTTACTTCTTCATATGGTGTATGAAACAGGGTTTTTTTCTTCTTATTGTTTTATGTTATGTTATATATATGTACTAGCAGCAGGAGCACTGAAATCTAGGCTGAGGCTTTCAACAAATGCTAAGCACAAAAAGAGAATCAGTCCCTGTCCTTGATGTGTCTACTTCCCCTGCTACCAGAGATCTTCATGCTAGACACGAAGGCTGGACAACCACTTGTCAGAGATATTGCGGACGGGATTCATGATTTGGGAAGGGATTGGATTGTGTAACTTCTGAAGCCCTTTCTAATTTGTAATTCTGAGATTCCATGATGGGGGGTGGGGGCATTACATAAGTGGATTCCTGGCCAGTCACTCCCTGAACAGTGCCGGCACAAGGACTCCAAGTGGAGAAGGGGGAGGTGGGCAGTTTGGTTCATCCTTTGAGCAGTGGTGGGAACATCCCAACCTGATCCCACCTGGGACTGAGATTGGAATCAAGAGTTCTAGTGTAAGGGACTGCTGGGTGCCCACTTCCTCCGTGTGGCCTTTGTGAAGGTCGAAGTACCATGTGAATTGTAAAATTGAGCTGTGTTGATTATAATATGAGCCAAGCTTTTTAGAGACAACAGGCAAGGGAGAGAGGGTAGTGTGAGCACAGTTGTAGGGTTGGGCTTGATAGGGAAATGTCCAGGTTGCTTTCTTCCCTTACTTCAAACCACAGGCAGAATAAAAACCTAGATACTAATCTAAGTCTTGCCGTGTATCTGGGAAAGTCATTAATGCTTGATTTTGTTTCCTCCTTTACATAATGTAGGAAACATATTTGGTCCTGTTTGTACTAAGAAGAAAACATTGTATTCAAACAAAATATGCTGGATTCATATTTATCACTCTTTCCTGGCATTATTTGGACTTTTAGCATAATCAAGTTACCTCAGAGATAAACAAATGAACAACTGGACTTAGTACAGGTCTACTTCCACACAGCTGGAGAAGCATAAGAACTGGGTTTATCCTTTGACACTCTGAAATTCAATTCTATATAAAATAGAGTTGACTGGGTAGTTTATCATTATCACTAAATGTCTATATATATCTTGCATTTACTTCTCTGCATTGTTTTCCTTGAGTGGACTGTTAGCTCCTTGAGGAGAGGAATGGTTTTTATGTCTTTACTGCAATGTGAAATACATATATGTATATATAGATACATACATGCATATGTTTGCATGTGTATTTATATATGTATGTCTTGTCAATGTATATATACACATATGTATATGTGTATGTATACACATATGTGTATATATACACAGAGAGACATATATTTTTGTGGTTGTTCAGTCATTTCAGTCATGGCCAACTCTTTATGACCCCATTTGGAGTTTTCTTGGCAAAGATACTGGAGTGGTTTGCCATTTCTTTCTCCAGCTCATTTTACAGATGAGGAAATTGAGGCAAACAGGGTTCAGTGACTTGCCCATGGTCACACAGCTAGGAAGTATCTAAGGCTGTATTTGAACTCAGGTCTTCCTGACTCAGGCCCAGTGCTCTATCCAGTATGCCACCTAGGTGGCCTTAAACATACATACATACATACATACATACATACATACATATAACATGTGCATACGTATACATACATATGTGTGTAGATATAAATATGGATATATAAAGGTTTACAAATATCTTGTTTTCTGCTCACAACAACCCTGGGAGGTAGGAGCTATTATTATCTACATTTTACAATGGAAGGAACTGAGAAAGACAGAAGTTAAATTTAAGTGACTTGCCTAGGATCTTACAGCTAGGGCAGGATTTGTACTCAACTTTTCCAGACTCCTTGTCCCACACTCTGTGCACTGCGCCACCTAGTGGCCCACACAAGCAAGTGCTTGATAAATTCTTGGTTTTGAGCTTGTGACCTTCAGCAAGTTTTTGTTGTTGTTGCTGTTCTTCAAGAAAAGAAAGAAAGAAATTCAACAAACATTTACTAGGTTACTACTGTGTGCTAAGTACAATGCTGGACTGGAGGTGGGGTGGGGGCAGTATAGAACATTGAAATAACATACAGTCCCTTCATGGAACTTACACTTCGTAGGGAAATATAAAGTATACTCAAATAACTGTACTCCAAAACAATACGTAGTGGTCACATTAGATGCCCCAAAAAGTTTGCTGTGATGTCAAGGGGTAAAAATTCCACTTAATACTTACTAGTGTTACCCTCCGAAGAAATGACTTGAGAATATGGGATCAGACCCCAGATTGTCGGGCCTGCCACGAGAGATCCCTGTTGGCTGAGGGCACGTTTGTCTATCCCATCTTGAGGAGCGCGTTTTGGAAACAGCCTGCTTCTCGCATTCCCCTGGAGCCAAGAGAAAGAGACAATGGCACCCATGCTTTAGCCTCCACGACACTGAGTCCTGTCAAGGACCTCTGGCTCCCTTCCCAACAGTAATTCAGTGGACTCCCAAAGTGTTTTTAGGGGCATAAGATAGAGCTTCAAACCCAAGGCAGAGCTCTAAGAGCTGCACTGAAAGCTGCTGATGTTCAGCACTTCCGAGGGGAGGGACTAGACCAGGCCCTGCCTGCTCCCACCCAGTTGGCTGTTAGAAACATGCAGCTGGGAGGGAAAATGTCATTTTATCCCTTCTTCCATCCGCTATCATCACATCTAGTTTGATAGAATATTAAAGGAGAAAATCCATTGCAAATACTGACCAACTGCTGCCTTTGCAGGAAATCTAAACGTTGGCAATAGCCCCAAGCATATTTGGGAGGGAAAAAACCCAACACTTCACCAAATGGTGTTAGTATTAAAGCATAAATCTTTAGTATTTACCTTTCAGCTGGTCTGTATTTTTCTCAAAGTTGTTTCTACATAAATAAGTAATCTCTCAAACCAGTCTTCTTTCCTTATTTATGAAGCCCATAGACTCAGTCGGCAGCAAAGTTGTAATTCTACACATTCTGTACAAGGTAGCAAGAGAAGCTAGATTGTGGCAGTACTCATCCTCAATAAGTCATAAATACTTTCTGTAATAACCCTGGGAATGGCCCAGCTGACAGGTGCAGTAAATTCCCTTTTTATATTCCTTTTCATTTGTTTAGATTTGCCTGTGTAATAAGCAAAGTGCTGGAGTCAGTGTCTTTTTCTGTTCCCTTTTTATGATCTGCTGGATTTGTGACCTGAATTCTTTGTCAGTCATTATTAAAAGATATAAAGGGGGGGGAAGTTAACGATAACCAAAAAACTTCAGGAAGATTTAATGAGCATTACAACATTTATTCTCCCAGTTCTTCAATGAATGTGCCCCATCTTGAGTCTAACTACAAACCCCTTTACTCCCATGTTTGCTAATCTCAAATTTTTCTACTTTAGTTTTTTCCCCTTGGTTTCTGTCTTCCTCCTCCAATCTGTTAAATACTGTTGTAAGCAAAACAAAGCACTTTGATATATTTTCAGACTGTGTTGCCCCACGACCATCTCTAGGTCAATGCTGTCCTACTTTTCCCTCAAGGTCTCTCCCAGAACAAATATGGCATCCTGATCTCCTCACCAGGCTCCCATGCCTTCTCTTCTCCTGTTTCTGTCTGTTGTGTCGTGAGCCTCCTTGAGGATCCTAGGATGCGATATCTCCATCTCTGAGAGGTTGTATCCCAAATAGTCTAATCCCATATATCTTTCAATAAATTTCTCTTCAACTATTGATACTTTTACCTAGACTCACTACTCATTGGTTAACATGATCCTGTCTTCTTATACTCATCTCACCCCAGTGATCCTGAATCCCTGATAACCAACATATAAACCCAGTTCCCCATTCTTAACTGACTGCTTCTTCAGATCTAACCATCTCACACCTCCCTCTACCATATCCTACTCCAAATCTGCCCATCTCTCCTTCTGTGCCCCCTGGAATGCCTGTTCCATAATTAACAAACTTCTTTTCGTTTTAAACATCTTTCTCATCCCTTCCATCTTCTAGCTCTCACTGAGCATGGCTCCCTTCTGAAGACACTGCTTCCCTCATCACCCTTCCTAATACTGGCCACCCTTATTCTCATATTTTATGCCTCACTGATTGGGGTAGGCAAGTCAGACTATTCCTCGATCACTATTTTTTACTTCCAGACTCTCCCTCAGTCATCTTTGCTAGCAACCCCTCCTTCTTTGAAGTTCACAATACAAATTTATAACCCAATCCAGATCATGGTGCCCATTATCTATCAACTCCCAGGATACAGTAGGTACTCAGTAAATATTTCTTGTTGTTGAGGGCCTTAGAGAACGGTAAGGAAGAATGCCTAGAGGTTAGGAGAGAGAATGTGGAAAGCATATGCACTGGTTAATAGGGAAAAAAGAGAGTGAGAAGTATAGTATAACACAAGAATGAATCAAGCTAGTTAGTGAAAGAAAAGGAACCTGAATGTCATGAAAACTAACATGATGAAAGTTGGATAAAAAGGTTTAATGTGAATGTAATCTAACCTTGAAGAACCAATATTAGGTCCTTAGGGACTGCAGTACTGTATCAACTTCTTTTTCTATAATCAAGCATGTGACTTGGGCTGGGTTTAATCCTGAGACAGGGCCGTGGTTCCTTTTCTCACACTCTTCAGCTCATTAAACCTCCACGTGGGGACAAATTTACTTATAGCTTAGATTATAGTTCATGTTTAGGGTTTCCTCAAAAAGAGGAAAATAAAAAGGAACCCAGTGGACAATATGGATCAGGTACAGGACATATGACATTTCTAGACTCAAAAGAAGCACTGGGTATAAGATTCCCTGTAGGCACTCAATAAAACCTAAGACAGAATTCAGCAACTTGACTCAAAAATAGCTAACATTTCTATAGTGCTTTAAGGTTTGCAAAGTGTTTTATGTTTTACATCTATTGTCTCATTTACTCCTCACAACAATCCAATGAGACTGTTATTATTCCCATTTCACAGATGGAGTCAGTGAGGTTTCAAGAAGTTAAATGACCAGGGTCACATAGTCAGGATTTTAAGGTGGAATTTGAATTCAGGTCTTCCTGATGCTAAGTCCAGCACCCTATCTTGTTATATTGCTGCTGTTACATTCTGCTGGGAGGTTAATTTTGCTGTTGTTGTCCAGTTGTGTCTGACTCTTTGTGACTCCATGGACCTATGCATGGGGTTCTCTTGGCAAAGATACTGAAGTGGTTTGCCATTTCCTTCTCCAGTGGATCACCTTTTGTCAGAACTCTCCACTATGACCTGTCCATCTTGGGTATCCCTGCACAGCATAGCTCATAGTTTCATTGAGCTACTCAAATCCCTCCACCATGACAAGGCAGTGATCGGGGCGGGGGGATGGGGGTGGCTGATACTTATACTTCATTAGAACAGAGAGCTTTTCATGGGACTCTTAATTAGATAGTTTACATTTCCCTTCTGCTCTGTACTGTCCAAACAGCTCTACGTCAATTCTGCTGGTAAAATGGCAAGATTTGGGTCCGGCTTCTTGTTGGTGGCCCTCTTCTCCAAGAATGCCGGAATGGCTGCTAGGGACTCCTCCCCTGCTGCCATTCAATTTGGTCTCATTGGGTCCTTCAGACCTGTTCAACTTACAAGGTTGCCACAAAGCCTAGACATAACCATCTCAAAATACTTGTTTTCCTATGATCAGGGAAGAACAAACACAAAATATGGAAACATTAACCAATAACCCAGGCAGTGTCTTACCTCATTGAGTTTCCCCTGCACTAGCTGCCATGTGAATGTGGTCACCATGATACTGGGGTGAAGAAAGGTCAATCCTCTTCTTGGTTCACTGGAAGTCTCTTCCACCTGGAGAGTTGAAAGAAAAGACTGAGTCAGAGCATGCCTCTTCTTTTAGGGCAGGGGAACACCAAGGGAGGCCTGAAGGTCTGCTACATCATACACTTGATGGCTGGATCACCACATCACCAGAAGTATGCCTCAAAGACCTTACGTGATTGAACAGAATGAGGAATGACTGTTTTGAGCATACTCCGTGGGATATGCAATAGCCTATATAGGTCAATTCAGCCTCCACTACAAGAGCATTAAAATGCAAGAGTACTTTTTAATGCATTATTGATGCTTAAAAAAATATATGTAATGTTCACTTCCCACTGACTTCTCCCACTGTCCTAACAAAGAGCCCTCCCTTGAAATAATCATGGAGGACTGGACAATGAGAGCTCCACCCTCAAAGCAAATACAGTATGCTCTGCTTGCTGCTGACCTATGGCAGGAGCCTTACTGAGTCCTCTTGTAAGGCAGGTGTGTAATCAGGTAATGCTATGTACCTCAGAGCCTATGTATTCAGTAACTGCCTCTTGTCTGCTTAGCAGGTGGTAAAGAAATGGACTTTTGATCGACTGCTATGCCAGAACTGGGTATGCATTCAAAAGGCACTAAATGATCAATGTCTCCTCTTCCTCATTTGGCTGCATTCCAAGTGACGAGGCAGGGACTGCTGTAAACCTCCAGCGGAGAGAGAGCCAGCTCTAGCCGGCCACCCTACCCAGGTCATAAGCACATGGTTCTGCTCTTGATTCTTCCCATGTTGTCTTTCCTTCTCTTTCCTGCCTTTCTTGTCTTTCCTTAGTTCTTAGGTAAACTTGTGAGCTAGGAAAGACTGAGAGAGTCATCAGAGACCAGGAAACTGGAATCCTTGTCAGAGTTTACGGAGAGCTGAGCATGTTATGCCAGCACAGCCCCAAGGAACGACTGGGACACCAGCACTAATTTCATAGGCCTGGCTCAGCTTTGATCCTTAAAGTTGCAGTCCTCAAATTGTGCTTGCTTAATTTAAGAAAAACCACATTTTTTTTTCAGTTTTATTTTGTTTTTAGAGAACATCCGCATCCTCTCCCTCCCACTTTTCCTCCCTACCCATGAGAAGCAAGAAAAACAAAACCCCTGTTGCAAAGATGTATAGTCAAATTAAAAAAATCCAACATCAGCCATTAGCCAAAAAAAAATACATACATACATACATATATATATATATATATACACATATATACACACACACATATGTTTCAATCTTCACACTATCTATCATCTCCCTATCAGGAGGTGAAAAATAAGGTTTTCTATTAAATTAGTTGATCCTTCTGTTAAATAAGAAAGAATTCTACTTGAAGGACTTTCTTAAATGCCTGCTAATTTTTCTTTAAAATAAGTCATAAAATTTATTAAGAATAGATTGAGGGCTCACAGGCCATCTGTCTAACTTAACCCACTCATTTTACAGATGAGGAAACTGAGACCCAGGAAAATGATTTGCCCAGGCTCACACAGGGAGTAAGCATCAGAGGTGGGATTTGAACCAAAGACCTCCAACACAAAAGCCAATGCTCTGCCCACTATATCACACTGTGCCCCACTCACAGCTATTCAGAAATCTGATTTTTGTTCAAGATGTTAACCTTCGCACACACACACACACACACACAAAAGAGAGTTCAGAAAATATATGAACATAAAGAATGGGAACTTGCCTTGTATTTGTCTCATCTGAAAAGAAATGAAATTTCAAATCAGAGGAGAATTTTTCTGAGGAAAGATATTAAAACACTCAGCAATAAAGACTGAATAAAGAACAAAAACTTATTGTACTATAAACTCCCAATTAAACAAATGTAAAACTATCCAGGTTCCAAAACATGCAGTGATATTTTGTATTTTGAACATGAACATGAATTTCAATATAGTTTAGCTTTCAAAAATCTTAATTTAGCAAAGTTTTGATAATCCATGCACACTGGCAAAAGATTTGTCTATATCTGTAAAAACTCTGAATTCTAGATTTTTTTTCCAGAAATGCAATTCTATTTCTTCCAAGTATATTCAGTAACTTTAGCTGCTAAATAAATGTTTCAAAGAAATATCCTGCCAGGTTTGCCACAGAGAAGGAACAAGGAGTCAGGTAGGCTGGCCCAGATTCAAGGAAATATTTAGGACTATTCAAAACTAACACATCAAGATATTTAAAAGATAGCTTTTTCTGACATAAGCAGAATAAATAAAGCAATGAGCCCATTAGGAAAACCATGAAAGATGCTTAGACTTGGGGAAACTTGGAAAGGCAACAAAATAAGTTGGGTAATCAAATTTAATAATAATGATATGATGATGATAATAATAATAGCATTTTTTTAAGAAGCACAATTTTATTTCTTCCAAGTATATTCAATATCTTTAGCTGCTGAATAACAAAACAAGTTGGGTGGACAAACAATAGTTTAATAATAAAAATAATCGCATTTATATAGATTTTTGAGTTTTGCAAAGCACTGTACATAAGTTCTCTCTTTTTATCCTCATTGTTCCTTATTCTGATCCTTATTCTGCTTAGTTGAAGTAAGAGTTATAGTACTAACAGTTTTGAATAGCCTCAATTGGTTTACTGTTCTTTCACAGGGCAGAGCAATGGTCTGCAGATCAGATGAGCAGATTTCTGCATACAGGATCATAGTTATTTAGTAGTAGACAAAATCTTAGAGAACAGTTAGTCTATTTTCAAAGGGCAGCTAGGTGGTGCAGTGGATATAGTGCCAGACCTGGAAACAGATTTTATCTTTGGGAGTTCAAATCTGGCCTTAGACACTTACTAGCTCTGTGACTGTGGGCAAGTTGCTTAATCTTGTTTGCCTTGGTTTCCTCATTTGTAAAATGAGCTAGAAGAAATGGCAAACCACTTCATTATTTTTGCCAAGAAAACCCCAAATGGGGTCAGATATGACTGAACAACAACAAAGTCTAACTTCTGCATCTTATGGATGAAAAAAACTGAGACTCAGAGAGACGGATGGACTTGCTCGTAGTCACAGGATCACAGATTTAGAGATGGAAGAGATCTTAATGGCCATCTAATTTACTTCTTACTTTTTACAGTTGAGAAACCAAAGGAAGGCTAAGTGAATTGTCCAAAGTTCACAAAAAAATTAAGTGACAACAGCAGAATTTGAACCCAGGTCTTCTGATTCTCTATTCAGTGTCTGTAACACTGCACTATGTTGAGTCTGTGCTCCATGATTCCAGGATTCAAACCAAGGATCTCTAACTCTACATCCATTGTTCTTTGTGAAATACTAGATTAGGCTTATTCATAATTAAGAGTATCCATTTATATGCCAAAGAATCAGTCTCAAAGCTGGAAGGAACCTCAGAAATTATCTAGTCCAATTAATACCTGAATAGAGAATTAGTTCCCTCTAGAACATTCCCTGGCAAGTGACCACCCACCCTCCCCTTGAATATTTTTTGGGAGGAAAAAACTCCTCGCCTCCTCACTACCTCCAGAGGCAGCCCGTTCTACTTTTGAACAGCTCTCATTATTCAGAAGTTTTCCCTTATATCAAGCTTTAATCTTCTGTGCAGATTTCACCCACTGATCCTGGTTCTGCTGTCTGATCTCTCTTCTAAATGAGAGCTTTTCAAATCCTGGAAAACAGTTATCACACCCCTCCCCAACCAATATTTTCTCTTCTCCTCCTAAGTACAGGGTAGGGCTCCATTTAAATTACTTCAAAACAATTACTTTTGTCAGATGAGAACATTTCTAGGTCAAATCAATTGGATCAGAACTGGGTGTGAATAAGACCTAGACACATCCTTAAATCAATCAAAGACATTTCAACTAGGTGCAACTGGCTAACACTGATGGACCTGTATATAACCAAAGAACTAGCTCAGAACATAAGAGATTTGAGTGCCTCGTGGTAGGGAGGAGAAGGAATTTTGGGGGTGTGGATGGGGAAGAAAATACTTCCATATTGTTTGGAGAAAGACATTGTTAGTTGTGAAGGGTGGAAGAATTTTGGACTATCCATTGTCATCCTAGGAGTATCCCCAGAACAACTGACAATAGGTTGTTGTTGTGTTTGTCCTTTGTTCTCAAGGAGGACAGTGACATCAGGGAGGTGATGACATGACTTGCAATTGACTTTGATTTGAGTGAGGGAGGGCTTTGCAAGGTCACCAGCCTCACTTTCTCCTCCAGAGCCATCTGGTCCAGTGGCCAGATATTCATCAATATGACTGGAGATGGCCCAGGTGACAACAATGTCTACATCAAGAGCCAAAGACATACTGAATAAAGATTCAAGACTCGAGTCAGCAGAAAAAAGTGTCCTATACATAAGGGAAACATTTTGAGGTCCATGGTAAAGAGAGTTCCAAGAGCTGTGTTACCCCTTACTATATATGCTCTCCAAATGAGTGAATTTTTCCCTGGACTCTGTATATGTTGGTGAAATACAGTGTCCCAGGGAACATTTTATAGTAAATTAGTAAATATCCCCTTTCTAGGAACTACCTAAAGCTAACTGACTTATATCATCTGATAATTATAGGCAAAGCACACTGGTGGGGGCTCATGAACTATAACATTAGAGAGACAATACTCAACCCCTCAGAACTACCCTTGGAGCCCTGGAGAGAGATGTAGCCAGTTTTATCACGGCTAACTGACTTGTCAGTGTGTATATGAGTCAGGATAAGGATTCCTAGAGTCTACATATGCTACATAAGCACATCTTTCAAACACTTCTCTTGTAACATGAGTCACAGACCTAGAACTGGAAAGAGACCCAGAGCTCTAATTTTCTAAATGAGAAAACTGAGGCCTGTAGAGGTTAAGTGACTTCCTCAAGGTCACACAGTAAGCATCAGAGGCAGAATTTGAGCTCAGGGCCTCTGACTCAAAAACCAGTGTTCTTTCCACTATACCACACTAACTCCCACACTAACTATACCTCCTACTCCATTGGATGCACATCAGCTTATCAATGTCTTTCCTAAAATGTGATGCCTAGGATGAAACTCAATCCTCCAGATTTCATCCAATGAGGGCAGAGTACTTCATCCTGGACACTATGCCTCTCTTAATGCAGCCTAAATGAGTTAGATATTTTTGGCTGTCATATCAACCTATTGACTTATTTGAGTTTGCAGTCTATTAAGGCCCTTAGACCTTTTTATAGGAACTGATCCTCTCCTATTCTGTACTTACAAAATTGATATTTTGACCTCAACTCTAAGACTTTACTTTTATTCTTGCCAATTTTCATCTTATTAGACTTGGCCTATTGTTCTAACCTGTTGACCTCGTGTTAGCTCCTAATTCGTTCGATGCATAGCCTCTTTCTCCAAGTTTTATGTTATTTTTGAATGTAATGAGTAGTCATCCTATACCTTCGTCTGAGTCACTCCTAAAAATGTTGAACATCACAGGGTCAAGGACAATTCCCTAAAGAACCCCACTGGGGACCTCCTCCCAAGTTGGCATTTACCCATTAATGATTATTCTTTGCATCTAGTCATTAAATCAATTATGAATTCTCCTAGCTCTTCTCATCTTTCTAGTTAACCCGTGAGAATAATAGAAGAGATTTTGTCAAATACTTTGCTGAAGTTTTAGTATGCTAAGAGTATATAAATGGGTCATAGTCTGGGCACAGTAGTCCCTTAAGGGACTAGAGATTTTTTGCAAGAGGTTCCCAAATACATATTCATGAATAAGCAAGCATAATTTATGTAGGCTCAAAAAATATTATCTTGCACCAATGTACTATTCTTTTTCAAACATACACACATACTGTTGTGATCAATAAAATAATTGATTTAAAGTCTTTGCTGACTTCATAATACCTTTTTATAATTGTGTATAATAACCAATGAATTAGTAGTCACTCAACATTCAATATTCATAGTTCAGTCATTATTTTGATTGTGGGGAAAAGGAATTGTAAAAATGTAAAAAATTTTGATGTTGAAAAGGGGTCCTCAGACTCAGAAATGTGGGGAACCACTTGGGTACCATGTTCCCCTGGTCTTCCAATCTAGTAACTGTCAAAAAAGGAAATGAAGTTAGTCAAACATGACTTATTCTTGATAAAGGCAGTCTGCTTACAGACTGTTCCTTTAACAGTAGGTCCCAGATTTGTCAGGAATCTGTCAATCACCAGATTATAGTTTGCTGACTATACGCTCTTCCTTTTTAAAAATCAGGGTATTTGCCTGTTTGCAGGCTTTTCTCCTATCTCCATTATTTTTTAAGGATCACTGATAGCTCCTTAATCGTATCTGACAATTCCTTCAGTGGTACCCTGGGATCAGCTCATGCAGGCCTGGTGATGAGCTCAGCGAAGGCAGCTATTCTTCCTGTCTCACAGACTTTCATTGTGTCTTTACTTATTTTGGGTTTTAACTTCCTGCTAACTATTTCTGTTCTGTCCTTCCCAGTCCAAAGATTTTAGAATCATAGAATCTTCAGCATGGGAGGGACCTCAGAGGTCATCTAACTCAACACCTACCCAAATCTTTAATCCGACATACATCACCAATAAGGGATCAACCAGCATCCACTTAGAGGTCTTTGAGGGGTCTAGTCAATCAGTCAGTCAAAAAGCACTTGTTAAATGCTTTAAATGTGGCATGTCTGGGGCACAAAGAAAAGCAAAAATAGTCTCTTCCCTCAAGGAGCTCACATTCCAAATAACATGTAAATAACTGCACATATAAGATATATACATATATGTATGAATATACTTATGTCTGTGTGTACATGTATATGTATGTGTGTGTGTGTGTGTGTGTGTGTGTGTGTGTGTAGATATTACACAGAAGGCAATTTCGGAAGGCTGAGTGGTGAGGGTGGGGAAAGAGACAGGACCAGAAAAGACCTCCTATAGAATGTAGGATTTGAGCTTAGAGGGTTTTTTTATATTTTTATTTATTTTATTTTTTTAATTTATGGAATAAAACAAGCATTTCCATAATATAATAAAAAAGATGATTGCGCATGAAACTGCAAATCTATTATATGTAACTTGTTCTTCCCTTTAAATACATAATAAGTTAACATGTAAATTTCTTTTTTTTTTATCCCCCCCACCTCCCTAGAGATGGCCACCATTAGACACAAATATATATATGTATATATATATATATGTATATATATATATATGTAAAATCATCCTATGCATACTTCCATTGATGAGTTCTTTCTCTGGATGCAGATAGTGTCTTCCTTCATATGTCCTTGGTAGTTAATTTAGGTGTTTATAATAGTCAAAATTACTTATTTGCTCAAAGTTGTTTTTAAAACAATATTGCTGGGGGTAGCTAGGTGGCGCAGTGGATAGAGTACCAGCCCTGGAGTCAGGAGGACCTGAG
>NW_020954550.1:5472002-5484327 GCF_900497805.2 Vombatus ursinus
AAAAACTCAAAAACCCAATATTGCTGTTACTGTATACAACATTCTCTTGGTTCTGCTCATTTCATTTAGTTTTAAAGGAGACCAGGGTAGCTGACAGTCAGAGGAGAGGAAGGAGAGCGTAACAGGGATGGAGGACAAGAGTGAAAGGAACAGAGGGAGGAGGTGTGTGAAGAACAGCAAGGAGGCAGGTACGGCTGAATCATAGAGTGTGTGGAGGGAAGTAAAGCATAAGGAGACAGAAAAGATAGCAAGGGGCCATGTGCAAAATGGTTGAAATGCCAAGCAGAGAATTTTATGTTTGGTCATGAAGATAATAGGGAGCCCCTGGAGTTTACTGAGTAAGGGGGGGGTGGAAGATGATCCAACCTGAACTTTAGGAAAATCATTGGCATCTGAGTGGAGGATAGATTGGAGTGGGCTGGGAGAGCAACCAGAAGGCTAAGGTCAAAGGTCCAGGTGGGAGGCAATGAGGGCCTGAACTTGAGTGCGGGCTCTATGAGTAGAGAGAAGGGACAAAAGATGATGAAAAGTTAGACATGGCAAGATTTGACAATAGACTGGGGAAGTGGGATGAGTGACTAAGGAGTGGAGAATGACACCGACGTTGTAATACTGTGTCACTGGGAAAACAGCAATGCCCTCATCAGTAACTGGGAAGTTCAGAAGAGAGGAGAGTGAAAATGTTGTTTTAAACATGCTGAGGTGGAGGTGCCTACAGGACACCAAATTTGAGTTAGTGAAGCAGGACGGGGGCTCAGAAGAGAGGTTAGGATTGAATACATAAATCTGGGACTTTCTCCTGGACTCAGCCCATTTAAAAAAAAATCTGTGTATTAGGAAGCTTTTCCTTGGGTTGAGCCAAAAGATGCCTCCCTGAAAAGCCCACCTGCTGGTTCTTGTTCTGATTTCTGAAACCAGGCGGAACCAATGTAATCACTCTTTCGCATAACAATCCTTCACGTATTTGGAACTCAGCATGTTCTAAGTCTTTTCTTCTCAACGCTAAACACCTTTTGCTTCTGGACACAAACTTGGTGGGACCATTGCTTTGTAGGAACTAAACTAAGATGAGCCTACACTCTTGCCCCCAGAGACCTTGGTGGTATAGGGGAGAGTATGCCCTTAAGATAATGGGGATACTGTTTTTACTTTTTACTGCTATGATGTAATGGAGAAAACACAGTGACAAGCTGAGGACAATGGAGAAAAGAAACCCCACAGACCCCTCAAGATACCCTAGAATCCTAAGGAGAGACTAGTATCCTGGCTCAGCGAGAGGGGGCCAGAGCATACTTGCTATATATGTTAAACTATGCTCAGGTTCCCTCTCCTCTATTAAATAAAAATAATAAATTAAATAAATTGAATTAAAAATTAAAATTAAAAAGTGGCCACTTCTCCTTCATCATTTCTTTTTCAGCAACCAGTTAGTTCCTTATTATGTCAATTCCTTAACCTTCTTAACAGGCTAATTTTCTTACTTAAGTTAAACATGTCCCTAAGATTTGTTACCACTCATCATTTGATTTGAAAAACTTTGTTTTCAAAGATAGTACAAAGGTAATCTTGAGTGAGAGGCAATGTTGTATAAGGAAAAGACTGCTAGGTCTGGAGTCATATTCCCCGCATTCAAATCGTGACTCTGCTACTTACGAGCTATATGACCTTGAGAAAGTCACTTTAACTTTTCTGAGCCTGTTTCTCCATCTATAAAATGAGAACTAGATGGGCTCTAAATTTTAATAATAACAGCTAACATAGGTAAAGTGCCTACTATGTGCCAAGCACTGTGCTTAGTACTTTACAATTATTATCTCATTTGAACCTCACAACAATCCTGGGAGGTAGGTGCTATTATCATCCCCATTTTACAGATGAGGAAACTGAGGCAGGGGTTAGGTGATCACACATCTAGTAACAGTCTGAGGCCCAATTTGAACTCGGGTCTTCCTGACTCCAGTTTTGTACTGCGCCACCCAGTAAAGTCTATCCTGATGAGTTCTTACTGGACTTCATAATTTTGCCCCATTTCCTACCCTTTTCGTATATTCATCATATTTTCTTAGAAAATACTTTTAGATATTTGGCATCGAATATGTGGTTTTCCTGGCATGGAATCTATTGCCATCAACAGACACTGCAGGAACCACCCAAGTGGATGGATTAATCCATTGTTTAATGCAGTGGAACAGATACTGTAATAAATATTTGTTGTCAAACACTATTTGGACTTCCTGTTGGATAAATGATAGCTAGGAACATTTGGCTGTGAATTTCCTTGTTTGGTATTTTACAGATAACTCAGTGAGGAGGCCAGTCAGTTCAGCAGAATTGTTTAGGATTCGGGAAGATCCAGAGATCATTGACACCAGAGAAGAGAAGGCATGAGAGGGGGAGTGATACAAGACTGAGGGACTGTCGAGCTGAAAAAAGACCAGACTGATTTTTGTGGCTGTTGGGTTAGGCCTAACTCCAGCATCCTATTAGTTCTGGTCTCATGTTGGAATGAAGTGAGGTACTCACCAGTCACCAAAGTAGGTTTATTTTGCACAAACAGCAAGGATATGCAACAAGGATGCAGTGGCTTCTCTAGATGTGACCCCTGTCCCCTTCTCCGTAAGGAAAAATTGTTCAGCAAGATATAATGACTTGGATGAGTTTCAGACACCCGCTGAGTCAGAGGGCAAGAAATCCACAAGGGTAGGACTCTTTATGCCCTTAAGTGATCAAAAAGCTGAGGCAGGGGAGGCAGGGGCCAATCAGGTCCCAAGGACAGCTCTGCTGCCTTTTAGGGAAAACTAATCCTCATTCCCGAGAAATGGGGAGCCCTCGTCCTATCACAATGGCCCATAAAGCAGAAGAACTAACACCATCATCCTGAGACATTTACTCATTGTGAGGTGCTGGGCAATTCAGTCTCAGCTTCAGTTTCTTCATCTATAAAATAACTGTGATACTTACCTCGCAGGATTTTTGGTAAGGCTCAAATGAGACAATATATGCAAAGTGCCTCGTGTGTTTTAAAGTGCTGTAGAAATATCTGTTGCTATTATTAAAGTATATTCGAGCATCCTAAGTACTTTTTCATAGGGTTTATCTAATTCCTTTGTACAATTCAAAATGAGAGATTATATAGTTCATTTGTTTGCCTCACTTATTTAAGTACCTAATTATAAAGGCAAAATATCTTCCAAATTCTGAAAAAGAGGATTTTGACTCCCAATGACATGCTGATCAAAAGTTGCTCTTCCCTTAATTTATTAAGACTTAGAACAGTTTCCTCCTGTACCTTTTTCCTATCCCTGAATCAAGCAATGTCCTTATCAAGAAGAATATTAACTAAAGGTGAAAATCCATATTTCTTAGGATCAAGATTGAAATATTGTCATGTCATACAATATTAATGTTTTAAATATCCTTTTAATGTTGATAATGATTTTACATTTATGGTATACTTTTGTACTCAAACAGAAAAGGTTGTAAATTTTGCTAATCAATTTTATAACCTTAATCAATGCCCTACTAAATTCCTATTCCAAGGCCACATCCAGTTGGGGTGGTCTTCACTCTAGGGACTTAAAGGCTTTGCTCACAGAATTCTGGAAGGTCTCACCAAGTGAGAAAGGTTTCAGGCACAGGCTTGGTGTCTGTAAATTGAAGACTTGATTAGCTAAGTTGGGGAGTTCATCACCAGAAGTCTGGCTACTCTCCAATCCCTGAGAAGAAAGAGATGAGTTTAGAAGCAGGAGTGGGGAACTTGCAGCCTTGAGGCCACATGTGGCCCTCTAGGTCCTCAAGTGCAGCCCTTCGACTGAACCCAAACTTCACTGAAGCCTTACCGCTGCAGGTTCCCCACCCCTGTTTTAAAGTGTAAACTAGAAGTCATGCCATGTCAGGAATAAGAATTTCTTGAGATCATTAAATCTAGAGGCCTGAGAGGGAGGCTGAAAGCTGGTTTCAAGTCATAGAGATCAGGAAAAACTCTACCACAAAGGTCTGCAAATCTTATTCTCTGGATGCCTTGCTATGCATAGAACAATGTGCTGGCCCACCCCTAAGGAAGTGTTTCCATTGGACCTACCCCTTCCCTTCAATGAAGAGGCCAATGGGAATGCTTCCCTAGTATATGCCACTATACCCAAACCACATTCTATGCACATCTGTGTCTGACTCAGTCTGCCTCCTTATTTTCATGCAGACAATATATGTTCCTCAAGTATACTTTACACTCACACATCAACATAGTCAATCCAAGGATGTGCTGTGTCCCCTCCTGATTAAACCGTGCTAGGGAAGCCATCGCTTTGAACACTATCTCACCCTCCTGACACGTCCCCTTATCCCGCACAGCCATGAGCATGGTGGAGTCACATCAATGACAGGTCTTGATCAGTTTGGGGCATGCACATTGTGCAATGGCCCACATGTTTCTCCTGGATCACGTGCTCCTGCCAACCCCCTCAGTATTTTTTTTTTATTATCTCCATGAATTAAGAATCTTCTGGATTATTTAGTCTATGGGGCATAATTCAGGGTTGAGGCTGGACCATAGTAATAAGAACCAGTAGTATACAGAATGGATATGGAATAAAATTGCTAATCCTACCTAATGACTACTGGCTAATGGGATTTCACACCTAAGGGATACCATCAGTTTCTAGGGAGGTTTGATTCTGATATGGATATCATGGAATGGTAGCAGACTCTGGTCCTCAATACCCAAAGATTCCCTGAGGGCAAGATAGTGGTCGCCTCTCTGCCTTTTGGCCACCTGAATATCTTGTAACGTATGCTTAAAGTCAGCCAAGGTCACGTGTAATCTTGCCCACCTTCCAACCCCCAGTTAATCATTGGTTACAAGAACCCAATGGGCAGAAACCCCAGAACCAAAGGAAGAAACCATTGTTCACAAAATTCTAGATTTTCAAAATGGAATTGTTAGGAGAAAATGTAGTGTAAAGTAGGATGGCCCATTCCTCTTGTTCTCTGCCCATAAGACTGATGATAAGTGATAAGCCATGAAAAGTTAACTCTTTCCTTGGAAAGTCACAAATACATAAATGAAAGACAAACTGGGAACTTTGGCTGGAGTTGATATGATGTGGAAAACTGTGGAGCCAGGGAATTTCTTTCATGAATAGGCCCGAGGGAAAAGCACAGTACAGAAAAAGAAGAAAATGACGTTGGTCAGAATGACTACCAAGTGCTTGACTAAATGCAGCATTAGCCCCAGCCAGGGATGAAGGGGAGTCAGCCTGGCTCATCACACCCAGGACACTCTACCTGCCACCTCCACGTCATTGCACTGGGTGTCTCTTGTGCCTAGAATTCATTTCTTCTTCACCTCCATCCCTTGGAATCCCTAGTTCCCTAAACTGGAAGACCACCTTCTACTTGAAGCCTTTCCTGCTTCATCCCCTCTATGGTAGCACACTTTCTCCCCAACCTACAAGTATTCATTTTTATAAATACTATATATAAATTTATATGTAGTATGTATTTATAAATTTTATAAATTTATATATGTTCATTTCGTCTCCCCCAAAGCTCCTTGAAGGCAGGAACTGTTTCACTTTTGTCTTCCTATTCCCAGCATTTAGCACAGAGACTGCCACATAGCAAGTATTTAATAAATGCTTGTTGATTGAATGATCGACTGAGCACTTAGTTCACTGTGCCCCAAGATTCTTGTAACTTTCACTTTACCGACCGTATTCCCCTTCCTGGGTCCAAAAGAATAGGTCGCCTGGTCACTTCCCCTGCTTTCCAAGGCCTTGCTTAGCAGGTCAGGGATATATGAGATGCTCTGCTTTCGATGCAAAGAGACTTCCAGCAAATGTCCAGATAACTGAAGTCCTCCATCATTGCTCTATATTGCCTCAATGTCACATTTCAAGTCAACAAACATCTGTCAGGCTGCTGTTGTTTGTCCTTCATTCTCAAAGAGGACCGTGACACCAGGAAGGTGATTCCATGACATACAAGTGAATTGGATTTAAGTGAGGGAGGGCTGTGCAAAGTCACTAGCCTCACTGGCTCCTCTAGAGCCATCTGGGTGCAGTGGCCAGATATAGATCAGGATGCCTGGAGAGGGCCCCCATTGTTAGGCAACTACTATGTGACAGGCGCTGTACTTAACACTGAGATAACTATCCTGTGTATAACATTTTAAGGTTTACAAAGCATTTTACAAATATCTGATTTGATCCTTCCAATAACCCTGGAAGGTAGGTGCTAGCTATTATTTCCCCCATTTTGCAGTTGAACAAATGAGGCAGACAGAGGTGAATTGACTTGCCCAGACTCATACATCTAGTAAATGTCTGAGGCAGGACTTGAACTCAGGTTCTTGGCTAAATGTTCTCTCTGCTTTACCAGCTAGTAAATGTCTAAGGCCAGATTTGAACTCAGGAAGGGAAGTCTTCTGGATTGCAAGCTCAGGGCTATATCCACTGAACCAAATATGTAAGTGTCATTATACCCTTATTCCAATGCTCCAGGGAAAATTAGCTTAAAGCCTAATTTGTGGCTCATGTCTAGGGTCTTCAAAAAAGGAGGAATAAAAAGGTGTTCAACATATAGTGTAAATCAGGTGTTGGATGAGTATTTATTTCCTACACACAAAAGATTTTCTTAAGCCAAAAGGCTCTCACAAACTACATTGATAGAAACACAAACAAGCAGCAATAAAAGCTGTTATTAGACCCCACTAGGAGTTTGGGCTGTGGACAGCATGCTGGGCCTGAAGTCAGAAAGTCCTCAGTTCAAATCCAGCCTTAGACACATATTTTGCGTCCCTAGGCAAATCCCTTAACCTGTCTGCCTCAATTTCCTCATCTGTAAAATATGAATACTAATACCACTGACCTCCAAGGTTTGTTGTGAGGATCAAATCAGATAATATTTATGAAGCACTCTGTTTTACAACCTTAAAGTGCTAGATGTCATTATTATTAAAATAATCAAAATGTAAAGCAGCTGCTGTGATTACTGAATAGGCATTTTATCCTTTACCTGGGTTCTTCACTGCTTCTCCCCACCCCAGCTCCCAAAGAGGAAGCTCTTAGGAAGCCAGGGCAGGGATTGGGCTCATTCTCTGGCCAGTGACCATCTTTTCCATGAGCTGGAGCAGCTGTCAGGGACTCCAGAAGGGTAGCCAGCACCAACCGAGGCCCCAGCATCACTGGACCTCTCAGACTCACAAGGTCACCTCTAAGCCTGGTGTCCATCTCAAGATCAGTGATTGGCCACTAGGACTAGGCCAAGAACACAAAGCAGAAGAGGCAGCCGGAGGCCACCGCAAGCTCACCCAAAGCAGACGCTTTGATCCAGCTGCCACATGGGAGCAGTCAACAGGATCCAGGAAGACCTGAGTTCAAATACAGCCTCAGATACTTGATACTTACTAGCTGTGTGACCCTGGGCAAGTCACTTCACCCCATTGCCTCACCAAAAAAAAAAAGGAGGAAAAATCCCTTGTAACAAGCATGGTTATACAGCAAAATGAAACCACACAGTGACTACATCTATGGACCTTGCATCTACCATTCCTCTATCAGGATGAGTATCCTGCTCCCCATAGAGACATGGCAAGTCATTGCTTTGATCAGAGTTCTTGTCTTTCAAAAGTTTTTTTTTCCTTTGCAGTGTTGTCTTTGTATAAATTGCTCCCCTGGTTCTGCTCACTTTACTCTGTATAAATTTATACTACACAGGATATTCTGAAATTGTCTCTTTCGTTATTTCTTACAGAACAATGATATTCCATTACGTTCATATACCACCACTTGTTCATCTAAACCCCAGTTGTCTAAGAAGCAATCTAAGGGAGAGTTACTCATTTTTAAATGGCCCATTGGATCATTGGTTCTTCCTGCTCAATGGCTAATAAGGGGATTGCTTTGTCATCCCCAGAATGCCCAAGTCCTTCAGCGTTGAGTCACAGACACCCATCTGGAAGCAGTCAAGGATTAACAAAGGAGTGCATGACACACAAAAAAGTTAAGAACCCCTAATTTAATGTTTTTTCTCTGATGCTTTACAAACACCAAAATCTTCCCCATCACTAAAAACTTTCTGTTGAGCTTGTCATCCTTTCAAATAATCATCTTATATCTCTTCTCCTTTTGATAGCCAAATTCCTAGAAAAAGTCATCCAACACTCAATGAGTCCACTTTCTCATCTGTCATTGACTTCTCAGCCTCTTGAAATCTGGCTTCCAACCCTACCATTTGACTGAAATTTCTCACTCCAAGGCTACCAGCAATCTCTTAACTACTAAATCTACTGGCATTTTTTTCATTCCTCTTCATACTTGACCTCTGTAACTTTTGACATTCAACCACCTTCTCTTTGTAGGTGCACTCTCTCTTCTTGGCTTCCAGGAGTATTGTGCATTCCTGGTTCTTCTCCTGCCAGTTGGATGGCTCCTCAGTCTGTTAACTCTAACCCTAATCCACCTCCTACCTCCTCAACCTAGGCATCCCACCAACACTTTGTCCTTTGTCCCTCTTCTCATTCTATGTATTTTCCCTTGGAGAGCTCAGCATCTTCTGTGGGCTTAGTTATCTCTGAAAAATAGATGACCCCCAAGCCTGTATATCCAGTCATAAATTCTCTCCTGACCTCAAGTGTCACATCACCAATTACTTGTTCAACATCCCCACCTGGGTGTCCCTTCAACATCTCAAATCCAACATATCAAAACCAAAACTCATTATCTTCCCTCCAAACACCTTCATTTCTTTTAAAGACAACATCATTTGAGGGGCAGCTAGGTGGCACAGTGGATAGAGAGCTCTGGTCTTGGAGTCAGGAAGACCTGAGTTCAAATCTGGCCTCAGACACTTGACACTTACTAGCTGTGTGACCCTGGGCAAGTCACTTAACCCCAATTGCCTAAGCAAAAAAAAAAATGCAACCTCATGTTTCCAGTCTCTCAGGTTAACAATCCTAGAATTGTCCTTGACCCTTTCCTTTCTCTCACCCTCTGTTTCCAATGAGTTACCAAGTTATGTTGGTTTTTACCTTCCCAATGCCTCTCACATCCACCCTTTTCTCCCTCCAGTTAACTACTCCAGCCTGCTACCTCTCATTATTGCAATATGCTCCTAATTGGCCTTCCTGCCTCCAGTTTCTCTCCTCTTCAATCCAACCACTGATCTAGCTACCAAATTAAATCAAAGCATATTATTTCCCCAATCAAAAATCTCTAGGAGCTCCCTATTGCTACAAGATTAAAATCTGCACTCCTCAGTCTGGCATTTAAAGCTTTGTGTTACCCAATTCCAAACTACCTTTCCAGATGTATTTCACATTACTCTTCCTTGTGTACTCTATGTACCAGCCAAACTGGCCAAATAGCTGTTCCCTGAACTTGGCATTCCCTATTGTGTCTCAGTGCCCCTGCATGGGCTGCCCCCACCCCCACCCCCAGCCTGGAATGCACTCCCTCCTCAGCCCTGCCTCTTAGAATCCTTAACTTATTTCAAAGCTTAACTCAGGTGCCACTTCTTAGACAAAGCCTTTACTGGTGGCCCAAATTGTTTTTGTTGTTGTTTTAATTTAATTTATTTATTTTTAGTTTTCAACATTCACTTCCACAAGATTATGAGTTTTAAATTTTCTCCCCCTCCACTTCTTCCCTACTCCCCACCCCAAGACAGCATGCAATCCGACATAGACTCTACATATACATTCACGTTAAGCATATTTTCCCATTAGTTATGATGTAAAGAACAATTAGAACTAATGGGAGGAACCACAAGAATGAAGGAAAAGGAGAGCAAATAGTATGCTTTTACCTGTATTCAGACTACGTATTTCTTTTTCTGGGTGTGGATAGCAATTTTCATCATGAATCTTTTGCAGTTGTCTTAGATTCTTGCGTTGCTGTGAAAAGCCGAGTCTATCAAAGTCAGTCAGTCATCTCTTAATGTGGCTATTACCATGTACAATGTTCTCCTGGTTCTGCTCATTTCACTCTGCATCAGTTCCTGTCTTCCCAAGTTTTTTTGAAGTCTGCCTGCTCATCATTTTTTTAAAAGGCAATTGGGGTTAAATGACTTGCCCAGGGTCACACAGCTAGTAAGTGTCTGTGGCCAGATTTGAACTCAGGTCTTTCTGACTCCAGGGCTGGTGCTCTATCCACTGCATCACCTAGCTGGCCCTCATCATTTCTTATAGCACTATAGTATTCTATTACATTCATATACCACAACTTGTTCAGCCATTCCCCAATTGATGGGCATCCCCTCAATTTCTATTTCTTTGGGTGGCCCAAATTGTTAGTGCTTTCTCCTTCCTCAAATTACCTTATAATTACACTTGTCTGGGTATGAGTTGTATCTCCTTGGTAGAACTTGGGCCCCTCAAGGACAGGAGGGATTAGTTTTTGTCATTGTATCCCCACTGCCTAGCACAGTGCCTGACACATAAAAGGGAAGTAATCAATATTTTTAAAAATTGAATTGAATCTCCTTTGAATATCCTTATGGATATCATTAAGGAGACATTGTAGTGCCCATCAATTACACAGAACCATAAATCTGGAATGGATTTTTGAGCCCATCTAGTCCAACCCTTTTTATTTTATAGAAGATGAAATTGAGTTCCAGAAGTTAAATGACTTATCCAAGTAAACTAAGGCCTTTCACTGAAATTATTAGAATGAGGGCTCTTCAAGTTTGAGAAATTTTAAAATGAGGAGGAAACTTGATCACTTTCTCCTACACATTTAACTTCCTTAATTTGGTGGTGAATGGCTCTCCAAATGAGTGATTATGTGCTAACCCAAGAATCCACACTAGATAGAGGAAAAGGAAGCACAGGCACAAGACTTACAAAGTAAATTTATTTAAGGATGTTCTACAGACCAATCAAGGCCTGAGAAGGGCTAGAGATAAGATCAGAATTCTGCAGTCTTCCAAATCTACATCCCAATTAGGGTGGTGGTTTGGCAGCTCCAATGATGCTCCCTACTTTTCCTTTTTTGAATAGGTAAGTGTGTTAGGGATGCTCCCTCCTTTTTTTAGAGAGGGAGTTCCTGGATAGTGATTGGTGGAAAGTGATACATTGTATCACTATCTGCTACCTTCACTTTCAGAGCTACGCCATTTGGGATTTTTGAGCATAATAATTGATAGATAAGGATAAGAATATGCAAATGGAATGGTCCATGATTTACTCAAGGTTGGCTAACAAGGGGGAACCTAGAGGGTATTACTAATGACAGGACCTTTTATGCTAATTGCTGGGGACACAAATATAAGCAAGCAGAACAGCCCCTGCCCTCAATGTGCTTACATTCTAATGGAGTGGGGAGAGTATGCACATAGCAACATGATTTGGCAATGTCCAGGAAGTGGTGTAGTGGCCTCATTCCACACAAGATAAGGTAAAAGCTTACCTATAATATTCCAAGGTCTCAAAGGAAAAGCTTGAGCCCCATGGTAGGAGGTGGAGGAAGAAGAAGAAGATGGCCAGAATGCAGGTGGCATAGTTGAACCTAATAAATTATACTTGTTTTCTTTCTTCCTTCCCTTTTTCCCTTTCTTTCTCCCTTCCTTCCTTGCTTTCTTCCTTCTGTCCTTCCTCCCTTCTGTCCCTTTCTTCCTTTCTTTCTCCTTTCATCCCTTGTTTTCTTCCTCCCCTCCTTCCCTTCTTTTCTTGCTTTCTTCCTTCCATCTGATTTTTATTCCTAGCAAAATTCTAGAATGCATTATTAAAGTCATAGTTATTAGACTGGGAAATCCTGTAAATATAGTATCACTTAGATTTTAGCAAAGCATTTTAAAAAGCCCTTCATCTATCCTTAGGGACAAGACGGAGATATGGGCTAGATGAAAGTACAGTTCAGTGTATTTAGAACCGGTTGAATGACCAGACCCAAAAGTGTTGTCATTAAAGGATTAATATCAACTTGAAGGGACATCTCTAGTGAAATTCTCTTGGAATCCATCCTTGGTCTTATGCTCCTTAACATTTTTATCAATGACTTGAATGAATCCATAGAAGACATCCTTGTCAAACTTGCATATGACACAAAGCTGAGAGAGATAATGAATGTGTTACAGGATCCAAAAAGATGTTTATAGACCAGGAAAATTGAGCAAATTTCATAATATAAAATATAATAATTAAAATGTAAAGTGTTTTATTTGTATTAAAAATCAGCTCAACAAGTTCAGAATGGAGGAATCATGGCTAGACAATAATTCTTTAGGGTTGTAATAGAATGGAACCTCAATATGCATGTCATTTGTTGTCATTGTTGTATCATTTTTCAGTCATGTCTGACTCTTCGTGACCCCATTTGGGGTTTTC
>NW_020954550.1:5484392-5491666 GCF_900497805.2 Vombatus ursinus
TCAGCTTTGAGCTCAGAAAGATGAGTCTTCCAGACTCCAGGCCCAGCACTTTATACACTTCACCACCTAGAATTGCTGGACAGAATAAAGACAGGCATTGTATCCAGAAAGAGCAAACTTATAAATAGTTCCACTATATCCTGTCCTGATCAGACAACAATTATAGTACTATGTTCATTGCTGGATCTCATAATTTGGGACATATTTAGACAAACTAGAGCAACATACAGAAAAACTGACCAAGATGGTAAAAGACCTAGAGACTATGCTGTATTATGATGGGTAAGGGTCTCATCTGCAGAATGTAACACTTACAAGGGACAAGATGCCTATCTTCAACTATCTGAAGTGTCCTCATATGGAGCAGGGCTTTAGGCTTGTTCTGTTTTATATCAGAGAGCAGAATTAGGGGGATCCGAAGGAAGAAGAGACAGGGAGGGGGCTCTTCTTTTTTAAAGTTTCAATGAGTCATTAACATTTTGCTATAAAGGAGAGTTGTGGAGGAGCAGGTTTAGGTTTGATATAAGGAAAACTTTCTAATAATTAGAGTCATACTAAAGTGGAATAGGAGTACTTCAGAAAAGAGTGGGTTTCATACCTCAGAGGTCTTCAAGCTCAGGCTGGATGACCACCAGTCAGGAATATTTTAGAGGGTGCTGCTGAACTAGATCAGTTCTGAGGTCTCTTCAACTTTGAGATTCTGTGACTTCATGAAATAGATTTCACCTTAGAAGTAGACCTGGGCATCAAATACATCCAAAAATTTCACTGTAAAATACTGTTTCTACCAGTCACTTTATAGGTCACATGACATTAAATAGGCTGTTTCCAATAGGTTAGTGTGTGTAACTATCAATGATCTGTGTGTGATTTCTAAAAATGTGGAAGCACAAGACCAAGGGTCTTTATCATACATAGGTCACCTATGCCAAAGTTTCATCCCCTTGTGGCCAACTTTCAGATGCCAAGCATCACCTTACTTAGATAGGCGGGTCCCCAAACAGCACATCATGTATTACTGGGCTCATACTGGAAGCCTTCGCCTTTCTGTCTTGGTAGAACCTGATGGAATTTGTGCTCATCAAGGATAGTCTTTGAGAGCCCAGTGTCACCTCTAATGTTAGATTACACGTCTGTGAAGGGGAAAAAAAGTTTCTATTCACCATAAAAACCCAAGTCTATAGTAGTACCTAAAGGGAACTATCTTGACAAAACCTTTGCTATGTGTGGTTTTACTTGTATTTTTTGAGTACTACTCAATTCATTCAATCTTTGATTTTTTAAAAATGTTTTTAATGTAGCAGTGACCTGTCCTGAGAATAACGCTACCATTATTTGTGCAAAGAAATGGCACTCAGCTCTGTGGTAAGGTGGGATACCTGGGAAGCAGCTTCCTGAACTGACCACCGAAATTAGAAAATCCAAAGGGCACGTTTCAAGCCCTTCAGCTTCCTATTCATCCTTTTACAGTGGGAAAGGACAATTAGAAAGTCAATGGGACATGCACTAAGAAAGTACCAAGTGTGGAGAGAGGCAAGGAGAGCCCAGGCTGTGTCAGTTTCTCTCTCCTCTTATTTTCTATCCTTTCCTCTTCTCCCCCCCACAAAAAAAAACCCTCCTTGCCCTAGTCTCCCCTTTCCTGCTTTCTTTCCTCATCCTATTTTTTTCACTTAATTTCCTCTTTCTGTCTCTCTTTCCCTGACACCACTCTCCCCCTGCCCCCTGTTTCTTCATTCATTTCCCATGTCTGTCCGTTCTCCCTCTTCTCTAGGTCCCTCTTCCATTCTTTCCTGGTAGTGTGTCTCTCCTGCTTCCCAGAACCCGTCTGCCTCCTTCACTTTCCCTCTCAATGCCCTCCCTGGTCTCCTGCCCCCATCATTCGTCTAGCCCCCATTTTGCCTCTGGACTCCTCCTGGGGTCCGTCCAGACCCGCCCTGCCCGCCCACCCCGCCCCAGCGCCTCCCAACCGGTGAAAAGAGAGTCACAGCCAAGGGGGCTGAAACCCGCTTCGGTCCCTCCCCCAGCGCCTGGCCAGGGGCAGCCCCGAACATAAACAGCCCCGTTAGATGCTGAGCCCCAGTCAGAGAGCTCCCGTCTGGCCGGCCTTAGACGTGCCGCCGCTGAGCTTCTGTCTCCTCGACTGAAGGGGCTGAACTGCACAGGGGACAGCACTGGGCAGGGCACAGCCCAATTGTGAGCATCGTCCACCTGAGCTGTTCCAAGACCGACACACGTACATACACTCATAAGCAGAACAACTGGGCTGCTGTGCCCTCTGCTTTCCTCACTAGCCAACAAAATCAGAAAAAAGCACTATGTTGACCACTCGCAAAGCCGCCTTCCTCTTTCTGCACATCTTCCTCCAGTCCTGGCCAGGCTTTGGAGCCCAGGCTGCACCTCAAGGTAAGTAGGCGCAAGCACAGTCCCTGGGCTGGGTCTGGGCTGAGAGCTTGCCACTGAACTAGGAGTGGGTTGTGACAGACAGGCAGATAGATATAAGATCAAATCACTCTATTCTGAAGCTTGCCACAGGTGTAATTGAGCCCTGGCAAGTCTTGCTCCTCTTAATTCCTGATTCTCCATCTCTTCCATCTCCCTTAAGTCAAAGTTTAGAAAGATATTAGCAGCGACAATTATGTAATCAAAATTATGTCTAAGACCACTAAGGTCCTGTCCATATCTAAAATTCTGTCTCAAAATGTGACTATGAAATAATCAGACATTCCTGCAATGAGAAGGTATTTGTTTCATGGTAAGGGGTAGGGAGCAGGGGTAGGAATACTAAATTGGGGATGGGGGCAGTATGAAAACACCTGGAACTTTCCTCAAAAGTTTTCTTTAAAAAATAACAGTGTGCAAAACATCCTTTCTTGTGCTTATTGAAATTAGTTTTTCTCCTCAGAGAGAAGTTTGCACATTCCTGACTTCCTCTTCCCCTAGCTCTTACCCCCATAACTTCTTGGACACCCTTGTGAATAAAGTTTGTAGAACTTCTGAGATATGGCGTGCCCCTGAGAAATGCTCTCCAGGATGGCCATACCCATTAACCCTTCCAAAGTGTCCTCTTCTCTCTTAGTTGTCCACTGCCAGCTTCTCTGTCTCCTCCTCTGGGCAAGCAAAGTGAACCCTGAGGCTGATCTGGGATTTGAAAGCTGCTAAGTAATAGGTCCTCTTTTCCCTTCATGGGGAGATAACAATATTCAGTGGCAACTCTGAAAAGTCAGACCTCAAACCCTTTTGTTATATAAGTATGAAGTAGATGAAGTGCTCTTTAAGAAAATTAATATAAGATTCAAAAAGATAGAATTACTTAAGTAGAAAGAGCTAATAGGAAATGTTATGTGCTATCCAGCCATGGCCTTCATCTGTTTGAAGTTGGTGCCAGGCTTATATCATTACTGTAATGATACCAGGGAAAATAAAACAGAAGGAAAAAAAAAAAGACAACACAAATTTAAGGTAAAGCTTCTTTATTCATCAGAAGGTCTCAGAATATCCATATTTCCAAAACAGAGTCAGTAATATCTATATTCAGAGTTCTTTAGCCCTCCAATAATCTGGGCATTCCTGTAGTCATCCATTTAAATGCAAGGTTTCAGCAAATTGCTCTGCTCCATTCCAGCCTAGGCAACCAGAAGTTGTGGTTTAAAGGCGCACTGGACCTCTGCCTTAGTGTTTGGAAAACCTATTTGAAATGCTCCGTAACTTGCATTCTTCAAGACTTGAGCTTCTGAGTGAGGAAGCTTTCCTCCTTACATAACCCAAAAGAGATTTTATTACTGCAGAAGTCATCTGGCAGGTCACAAGTGATATTTTTGAGACACATTTATATTTTTCTTGTTTGAAAGTTTATGAATTCTCTATCTGAATAGGCACTCTTTAGGCAGCCCTTACTCCTTTTAACAAAATAAGGGCAAGATTATTTTATGGAGACTTAAACAAAGCCTAAAAAACATGAAATGAAAAATTGGTAATTATCTGCTTAATTTGATTAGTGTGGACTCTCAAGTGCCAAACAGATTTGTTTATCTGAAGTTTCCTATTTACAGTTGAACAAATTTATCAGGTTCCTTCCAGCTCTAAAAATGATGAAAATGTGAAACTAGAAAGTTCCTTTTCCCTCTGAGCTTTCTAGAAATACACAATGTAATTCATAACATTGAATTCACTTAGGAACAGAAATTTTGCTTCTAACCCAGAAGGTAGTGCTTACCTTAAGGGCTAACCTCAGCAATGGAATAATGTACAGGGGCTTCATTTCCTCTTTAAAACACTCGGGGAGCTCAGCAGTAATTAATCACCACCGTGCCCCCATAAGAGAAGAAAATTCAGTGGTGCAGATGAAGGGAACTGAGATTTTTGCCCAAGGTAAGTCACAGAAAGGACCCTGCTGAAAAGCAAGAACATAAATCAAATGTGTTTAGTTTTGAGGGTGATCCTTGAACTTTAAGATTACAGAGACTCTTTTTGGAAAGTGGAACCTACTGTAGTGAGGTTTTAAACAGTATTGCCTTGTTCTCCCTCGACTTTACAGGTGGAAGTCTCAAAATTCCATTCCTCTCCAGGTTTAAAGATTCCATTCCTTTTTCCTGAAACATGTTAGGTAGCAGCCTTCGTGTTCTGGCCAAAATACCCTCACACCACACAGAGAACAAATTCTAGGCACCTGGGTCTGGATGTGAATTGCCACTCATGCACTAAACGGTGTGTGTTTCCTTACCCTGTCAAAGCACTGTTGGTTTTCAGTGCATATCCTATCAACCCAATTTGAAATCTGATTTTTTTTTTGGTCTCCTAAAAAAATAATTGGGCCGCGATTCTCAAGAGAGTAGGTTTTTTAAAGGGACCAAGAGAAGTTCTCTAGTGCTACAGGCTAGTAGAGCTGCAACTTATGCTGTTTCCTCCTGCTCCATGGTCCGTGAACATACTTGACTCATTAACACAACTCAGTCTTTGAAAATAAATGTTATTGGCTGGTTCCATTTAAGGTCAGGCACACTCAGAATTGAAGACAACTAATGGCTCACCTTTGGTGTGCAATCTATCTGTAAAGTCTCTGTTGCCTTACTAGATGGATGGGCTGTTTTCTTCAAGACTTTAAGGATCATAAATTTTTGAGCTAAAAGGGACCTTAAAAGCCATTGAAACCAACTCTCTCATTTAATAAACAAACTGAGGACTAGTGAAGTGAAGGCATTTGTTCAGGGTCACACTGGTATTAAGTAGCAGAGCCAGGATTCAAACCCAGGTCCTCTGATTCCAAGCCTAGAACCCTTTCCACTATCTACTCCACCTCCCAGGTACCTATTGTTCCTTCCTTTTCAACCCTGAGCTCAAGCTTGGGCTAGATTTGTGGTCTCATCAGGATGATCAGTTCCTTCTCCAACACAGATCTCACCCCCCTCCACGCCTTGATTAAACAGTCCTCATGAGTTGCTGTCCTCTCACCAAGTTGGCACTGAGTAGTGATGAGTCCCTCCAAACTTAGCCCTAGGACTGAATTCCAGGCTTTTCCCCTCCTTACCAAAGTTTTTGCCCCTCTAGCATGAGATCCTAGAGCCACCTCCACTCCAAGGGGGCTTTAAAGTGAGGCTTTAGTGAAGGGTCAGTCACTGTGAACATAAAATTAACTCTTTCATACCCAGGATATGTAAATGACCCCACAGCAGCAACAGCATTCTTTGCGCCACGAGAAGAATGATCAGTAAAGGTGATGTTCTACCCATAGTTATTCTTTTTTCCCTCTTCCCTTCTTCATCTGTAGTCCCTAAGCAGGGGCCAGTGTTCTGTGTTTCTCAGGTCAGACCTGTCTCCCCTCTTTGCTATTGCTGCTGCTACCGGTCCATATTTCCATAATGCCTCTCAGTTGCTGAGATACCGATATGGGCAGGAAGGACCTGTGAAAGTTTTTCAAGTGGGGGAAGAGGGATTATAGGACTGTTCTAATGCATTACATTACCATACCGTTATTTTATAAAACAACGCTAGCGATTCAGCCTTGTAATATGACTCATTATTTACTCTGGGCAAGTGAGCAAAGGGCTAATTGTTACAGGGTCACCCAGTATCTGGCCCCAAAGCACGGTAGTGAAAGGTTGGGTTTCATTCTGCAGGAGCGTTCCGGCTCACGGGTTAACTCACTGTTTAATTTTCCCCTGTTGCTTTTTTACAGTCTTCGATCTCCTTTCATCTTCAAACCAAAAACTGGTTACAAGTTTCCTGAAACCAATCCTAATGGATCCCACCCTGAATGAGATCTACGTGATTTCAACCTTTAAGCTGCAGACAAAAAGTTCTGCCACCATATTTGGCCTTTACTCTTTATTAGATAACAGCAAGTATTTTGAATTTACAGTCATGGGAAGATTAAACAAAGGTAAGCATGGGGGGAGGGTGCAGGGGAGGGGGAAATCATTCCTTAAAAAAAATTCCTTGTCCCAGGAGGGAGATTATGTTCCTTACGATTTTCTTCTCACGCCAGGTTCATTTAATCTATTCATTGAGGCCAGTTTTTCCTAATGTGCATTTGTAGGACATGGGTTCATGGAACTAGAACTGGAAGGGACCTCAGAAGTTACCTACTTTAATCCCCTCATTCCCCAATGAGGAAACAAGTCTAGGAAGATTAGGGACTTGCTTAAGTTCAGTCGCAGGAGTAGGAAACAGCAAAGGTAGGGTTTGAACTCTGGTCCTCTGGCGGCTAGGAGGAGCAAAGGATAAAATGCCAGCTCGAGTTCAAATTTGACCTCAGACACTTACTAGCTGTGTGACCCTAGGTAAGTCATTTAATTCTGTTTGCCTCAGTTTCCTTATCTGTAAAATGAGCTGGAGAAGGGAATGGCAAACCACTCTAGTATTTTGCCAAGAAAATCCCAAATGGGGTCACAAAGAGTCAGGCATGACTAAAAAACAACAACTTCTGACTCCAAATCCTCTTTACTATGTTGTCTCCCTCTCCTTGGCGACAGATGAAAAGGAGAAGGAAGGCAGAAATGTTTCCCGTTATATAGAGATGTCGTGTGACTATCACACTCACTTGTTGCCCTGAGGGCTCAGTCCTGAAAGGATAACCCAAAGGACAGAGCTATAGGGACCACTAGTGGGTTATAAGACAAGGCCACCCAGAAGAGGGATTTTGTGCTCCTCTAAAAGTGAGTGGTTTAACAGTCCCTCTTCTCCCAGGAGCTGAGTAGTTCCAGTATCCTGGAAACAGCATTTCCCCCTCCACCCCACCATGCACACACACACACACACACACACACACACACACACAC
>NW_020954550.1:5491683-5516072 GCF_900497805.2 Vombatus ursinus
AGGGAACTTCTTCCTTTCTCCTCCTCCTCATCCATATAAATGAACCACAAGCACCTTCCTGGGCTTGAAGAAGAAAGCAAATCTCAAACCAAGGATTTGTGCTGATTATCTCAAGACCCACTTGCCTCGTAAAGTAAACGCATCCAATCAGGCAACATTTTTCTCATTTTGTTTTTTGGCTGTCAAAAGGAGATGCTCAAAGCACCCCCGAATGGCTCCCAAAGAAACTAGGAACTTGATTTCCTTTTTCTTCCCCCTACTTCACTCCCTAGGACTACACATGTTTCTGATTACTAGAGAATGTGACAGATACATGTATGCTCTGCCTTACACACATAAATAAAGGCAAAATTCTTCTGGTTGACCCTGGTGAGATTTGACACCTTACTTTGATTTCCTCTTATAGTATAGACATTACCGATGTTATAGATTCTCTTATAGAATTAGTCATGATTGAATGATTTATTCCCTAAGCTTGGGAAAGTAAAATAACTAAGTAACCATCAGAGGATCTTATGGTGATTACTGTGTTTGAGGTGAAAAAGGGAGTGGATCTGGGTTAATTTCTTTCAAGACCCTGTCTTTCCCTTTTTCTTGACTCTAGTACTTCAAGGATTTTTGGTTCCATAGGTGCACATATGTACACAGAAACACACACACACACACACACACACACCTTCATGCATAGTGCACCAGAATGATTTTTCCATCCTCTTTATCTGTCCCTCCTCTCTTCTTCTAAACCTCACTTTTGGTAAAATAATGTTAATAGGGAACTTGGGGACGTGGTCATAATTAATGGTCAGGAACCATCCCAATTCCTTTTTTTCTCCATCTTACATAGCAAGAAGAACATAATTTAGTTCATGCTACTGCCTCAAACCAACATACAACGGTTAGAACTCCAATCAAGTAAGGGGAGCCCTGATAGAGTAACTCCATTCTCAGTACCAGACCATCCGGCCTAGAGGAGAGGAAAGAATGCTGAATTTAAAATCAGGAGACCTGAGTTCAATTTCTGGCTCTGTGGCCTTAAGCCAATCACATTGCCCATCTAGACCTCAGTTTCCTCATCTGTGAGAAGAGTGGATTAAATGAGATGAACTCTCAGGCCATTTCCAGCTTTACAGCTATGATCCCATGCAGGCAGGAAGGAATTTTTCTTCTCATTATATACATATAGCTTAAAGGGACAATGGGAAAAGTGAAATGTCAGGAGCAGAAATCACAGGTCCTGAGTTCAAATCTCAGCTCGACTATTTACTCCATGTGTGACCTTGAACAGATTGCTTCCACCTTTTTGGGGAGGCCTCAGCTTTCTCATTTGTAATCAAGTGGTTGAACTGAATCATTACTAATGTCCTTTCCAGTCTGCCTATGGTTGGCAGACTTTCATAGGTTTCTATGGTAGGGGGAAGGTGAGGTTTTGCTCCCTGGTCCCACATCCCGTCCCTCCCCCCCTTTAATGTTACGGGCTACCCACAAGTACAAAAGTGGCAGGTTTACCTTCTATACCGTTCCAACCTGAATTGTTATACTCCATGGAATTGAATTAGAATTTTCTTGAGAAAAAAGTCATGGTAAATCTGATTTATGCGGAACTGGGAAGGCACATATTTCATCCTCTAAACTCATATGAAGCCTTCAAATTAGCCCCTTGAGATTTTCATTCACGTGGATAGAGAAAAGTCCTGAATGGCCTCCACTGGCCCTCTATGCCTTAGCACAATCCCCAGTATGTAGCAGGTGCTTAATAAATGCTTGTTTCCCTCCCTCACTCCCTCCCTCCTTCTCGTCCCTTTTTCTTCCTTCCTCTGTGATTCTCATTCCAGAGCTCTAAAGAGAATGACTTCTGTTATGATTCTAAGTGGAAAACTAGCATGTCTTTTCTTGGTCCTCTCCGCTGAAAATCAAATGACTATTAGTATAAACATTCTGTCCATGCAGTCAGATTAATCCATGGAGTAGAGAGAGTCAGAAGCATTGTGACAGCTATGAAATGAGTTACATCTGAGGAATGTTAGAGATTTAATTGAGTGAAATGAAACAGGATATGATTAGGAAACTCTTAGATGGGAGACCTGGACCAGGCTATCTAAACACAATCTTAGCTGGATGCTTTTTTTTCTGTAAAAATAAAAGCAAATTACAGGCCAGTGGAAATTTGTCAACCGCGTCTAAGAGCCCAAAAGTAAATAGATACGGCATAACAGATGCATTAAATATTTTGTAATACTTTGGGGAAGGTTCCATGTGAGATCGGGGCCTGACACATGACAGGTGCAATAATACCAATTATTAATCCTTAACCAATAATTGAAAGTTAGCATTGAGTGTATTAGAGGGGAGGCGTATGCTGTAGTCCTGCTATTCACTTCCTTGGTCAAATTACACCGAGAATACTTTGCCCAGTTCTGAGCACATTTTAAACATGTTATCTTATTTTTATGGATGCCTTTTATTTTTACATTGCATTCATTTCTGCATATGCTCCTTCCCTACCCAGGGAACTCGCCCTTGTAACAAAGATTTAAAAAAAAAAAAGAGGTATAAAAGTAGTTCAGTAGAAGTAACTAATATAGGCACCCAGTCTGACAGTCTTGTAATATTCACACCTATCATTCTCCATGTGTATAATGAAAGGAGTGAGGTCAATATAAATTTCCCAACTCTTCTTTAGGGCCAAATTTGATCCTTTTAATTATGTAGCATTTGGTTTTGTCTTTGTTCTTCCATTTACATTGTTCTAGTCATGATGTATACTGTTTTCCTGGTTCTATTGATTTTACTCTACATCAATTCACGTGTCTTCCTATACTTTTCTGAATTCTTCATAATTCTTGTTTCTTATGTCCTAGTAATATTCCATTACATTCATGTACCACAATTCAGTTAGCCATTTCCCAGTTGATGGGCACCAACTTTGCTCCCAGTTCTTTCTGAGCACTGCATTTTAAGAGAGATGGACAAAATTGAAGGCACCTAAAAGAAAGTAACTACTAATGGCAAAGTGTCTGGGTAGGGATACAAACTACGATTTCACTAGTATAGGGAATTCCCAGGTGAGGGAGCTCCCAATGCCAATGCAAGTCAGCACTTTCTCTGCAATTTATAGTCTTAGAATTACCTAGAGAACTGAGAGACAGATTAAGTGAGTTGTCCAGGCTCACTTTTTTTGTTTGTTGTCCTCAATCAAAGAGGACCAAAATGACATCATGATGTTGGGGGTCAATGTACAATATGTCCAACAGTGACTGATCCCATCAACACAAGCTCAAAAGGCTCTACCACAGGTCGGGCACAAATAATCTATATGAACATTTGGGAAGGAGATGTATCTAAATTTGAACATTTCATGTTTCTTTTGAACTATTGCAATTCTGCTTTGCTCATAGAGCACAGTGCCTTCTTTAAATGCAGGCACACCGTGCTAAACAGTCTTGTGCCAGTGTCTTCCATGTCTCACAATTAATACCAAAGTTCCTCAGAGAGACATAAAGTGCATCTCAACTCTCCCAGGCTCACATAGCCAATATGTGTTAGGAGTACGACTTGAATCCAGATTATCCTGCCTTCAAGGCTGTCTTTCTCCTTATTACACCATAGTTTCTCTGTCTAGAAATGATGTAATTTGGGGAACAGTTTGTGGAACTAGGAATATTTAGCCTAGAGAAGAGACTTGGATGGAACCTAGTACAGTAGCTGTCAAATATTTAAAGGGCTCTCATCTGAAAGACACTTAGTCGATGTGATTTCATAGAAAAAAAAATAGGAGCAATAGGTGATAGTGAAAGGAGAGCAGATATTGGTTCAATCTAATAAAAGACTTATTAACTATTCAAGTTTTCCCAAAATGGTATGAGATCACTAATATCTCTGTACTGAGAGTGTCTAAGCAGAAGCTATATGACCACATATGTGGCAAGGATGTGGGAGAAGGGAGTTCTAGATAGATTGGGAGGTTTTTCTGGATCAAAAGCATGTCATGGACTCTTTTGGAAGTCTGGAGAAGCCTTATGAACCCCTTCTTGGAATCATGTTTTTAAATGCATAAAATAAAATATATGTATATTTGTATATGTATTTGCAAAAGAAATAGATTATATCGAAATAGTTTATCAAACTATTAAAAGCCCTACATTCACTGATCCCCTGAAATCTATCCACAGTGCTCTAGGGAGTTCATGGCCCCTAGGTTAAGAATCAGTGATGTAGATAATCTACCTCTGAAGTCTGCAGAACATTTAATATTCTACCCTTCTGTGATTTAATTCACTCTGCCTTTGCTTAATGAGCTTTGTACATGCTCTAGAAAACTCCATTTTCAATTCTAACTCTGCATTCATCCTTCATTACAATCTTCACCTAGATTGTAGGCCCTAAAAAACAAAGTGATAATGATAAGTCTCATTTTCATGTCGTGTGAAATGCATTAATTAGTCATCACAAACATAAAGTATCATACTTATCTGAAATACTACTTCCCATATTTCCTTTCCATATGTTTTATTTTGATTATGCATATTTATATTACATAGCAATTACATCTGTTCAAACCACTCTAAGTGATTTTTTTTAATGCACAGGATTTTTATAATTTAACATAGCTGGAAGATTAACACAATTTTCAGGAATATAAATTTGGTGATTTTCCACTTATGTTTGTTTGTAAGGCATAAAAATTGCCAAGGCAGAGCATAGGGGATGTAGAAATATCAATTAGCAAATTCAAACAAGAAAATCCGTTGCAAGGGGTGAGAAAAGCACCTTTTAAAAACATTGTTGTTGTTCAGTTATTTCAGTCATGGCTGACTCTCTATAACCCCATTTGGGGTTTTCTTGGCGGAAATACTGAAATAGGTTGCCATTTCCTTCTCCAACTTATTTGACAGATGAGGAAACTGAGGCAAAGAGGGTTAAGTGACTTGCCACGTAAGTGTCTAAGGGCAGATTCAAACTCAAGTCCTCTTGATTCCAGGACTGGCACTTTATCCACTGTGCCACCCAGCTGCCCTATTTAAAACACACATTGGTCCTCAATGAGGAAAAACACAAGTGTACAGTGATGGTAAATGTGAAGATGATAATGCTCATGCCACTGCAGAGGAGCATGAGTCAGATGTCAAGCAGAACACCAAATGCCTGCCCTGAGGGTGCTATCTAAAGACCAGAGCTTTCTGAATTCCTTTTGTCCAGGGGCTCTCTTTTGCCTTTCTTTATACCCTCAATACTTGCCACAGTGCCTGGAACATAGATTCAGTCATGTCTGACTCTTCATGACCTCATGGACCAAAGCATGATGGAAACATAGTAGGCACTCAAAAAATGCTGAGTTGATTGATTGACTGTCCAAACAGACAAAACATTATCCTCTTATAATGCAGCCAGTTCCCTGGAGCTGGTCTATAATGTTCTCTTACTTTGACATTCTATGTCTTTTCAATAATTTCTTAGAGGGGCTCTTGGTACACCCTTCACAATATATTCACTTAGTGATTTTCTAACTCTTATTCTAATCATCTGCATACATGTCTTAACCCCACCCCCAATAGGTTATAAACTCCTCGAGGGTAACCACTGTATAATTTTTCATTGTCATATCCCCAGTGCTTAGCACAGTGTCCTGCACATAGTAAGTGCCTCATAAATGTTTGCTGAGTTGAACTGTTGTCATAAAATTAGCCCTAGGTTCACAGCTATATACAGATACTAAGCTTTTAAGAGCTGAAAGATATTAAATAAGTAAACCAATAGAAACTTTTAAAACTATGTTTTATTTATATTTATATGTGATAATTATAAGAGTGGAGGAGGCCATGCTCTCATCCACATAAGCCCTTACTTTACATTGGCACTAGGAGGTTTTCTGGAATATCTATTCAGAGAGCTCTATCTGGGTAACTCACCAGATAACTTTCCAAGCTGTGAACTGTCAACCCAAGTAACTGAAATGGCCCAAGCAGGACCTATCCACCCCAGGTTCTGACTGTCTTTGCACTGTGTTTGTGGATGGGATCTGATTCTGGAGCTTTCCTTTTAATGAAGCCTGGGTTTTTGCCTAGAGATACAAATAATTATAATAATATATTAATCTCTCATGGTTCAGCCCCCATCCCACTGAGATTCTAATCTCCTTTCCAAGTTTAAGTGACCTGAAAAAATTATATAAGAGGTCACTCCTATATAAATGACAGTCTATTTTTATGAAAGGAGAATTAAAACTAAGTATAGAGTTTGGAGTCCAGAGAAGCAGGGCCACTCCTTGGCAGAATCCAAAATTTCCCAGATTCCTGATAATGAAATTAAGAACGTTAGCTTTAAAATGATGGAATGGTGGACAACCACAACTCCCAGTGAGGTCTGAAATCTTACCTCCACCCTCACAGACTAATGCCTTTTTAGGGAAACAACTTTCAGTACCGTAGTCTCAAAGTCTCATGGTGAAAGAGGGAAAAAATCACCCTGCAGCCGTCTTGCTCCTGGCTACTGAATCAAGGAAAAACTGTCATCTCTAGTTCATTGCTTCCCTAGGCTGATCACCAGATGTTTTCACAGTCTCAACACCGGAGATTCCAAGGTTGGGTGCAGCCTCTGACTTCTCCCAAGGATTGCTGCAAGGTTGGGAAGCAAGATGTCCCAAAAAAGCCAAAAAAGGGACCATACCTCAAAGCCAAAAAAAGTATTTCATGCTTAAAGCACTCTCTCTTCCCACCCCCTCCCACAAGCTCAGGACCCCCCGAATTCCTTTACTCACGGTTCAACATCAGAATAACCTTAGGCAATACTTTTAGGTTAAATATCCCAGGGAATTCAGCTCCACACTTCCTTTTTTTCTCTAGAACCTAACAATGGTAGAAAAATGCAAAGAAAAAGCAAAATCTGGCCAAGTGGTGGTCATTTAAAAACAATAATGACAATGATATTTAATATTTATATCATGTTTTAAGGATTGCAAAGTACTTTTCATATATTTTCTCATTTGATGAATCAGAGGTGATACACTAATCCTCTAGTTCACAGTTTCATAGACTACAATTATGACTATATAATCACTGGATGATAAATTTAGACCTGGACAAGCTATTATAGGTCATCTGGTACAACTCTTTCATTTTACATATGAGGAAACTGAGGTCCAGAGTAATCAAGCAACTTACCCAAGGGCACATGGGTAGTAAATGACAGAGCCAGAATTAAAACTCAGGCTGCCTGACTCCAAATTCAGCATTCTTTCCAATGTACTACTTCCTGGCATCCAGTATTAAGAAGATATCTCTGCGGAATCCTTATGATACAGATAAAAATATATTATAATGGGTAATTAAAATTTATTACTGTAATAATAACCACAATTTATATAGCACTTAAGGTTTATAAAATGCTTTTCCATATATTATTTTATCTGATCCTTATTCTTATGAACCTGCAAATTACATCCTCCTACTGGCTGAGAGTGAGCAGCTGTAAATTGTTGCACAAACCTCCTTTGGTCAGTAAGGAATCAAAACAAAGGAAATGAAAGCTGACTAACCCACAGCTGAAGAAACACACTTGTACCCAGTACCTGTTTTCCAAATCATGGTGCTCCCTTGAGTGAAGACCGGGGCTTGGGGTGGGGTGGAACAAGGAGAGGGGTTCCAGGTCTTCTGTGGATAGCATTCATTTGGTTCCACTACTTCCAAAGGGGTAGAAACCATTCTGGTCCACCCTTTGTTGATTTCCCCAGTTGATTTACCCCTCTGTTCCCCCTCTCAAAGGGTTGATCCATCTGTTATTAGGTCTAGTGTCCCAGAAGAGCAGTCAGCAATGAATAGTGAGGATTCAGATTAAGGGAATCCTATTTCCTGTTCAGACTTCCTTCAGGAGCCCATGGATATCTGTTGGGATGAGGTGGGACCAAGTGGAAAATCAGAAAGGGAGAGAAGGGAAGAGGGAGAAGAATTATTCTTATTCTTCCCTTACCTCCCCTACCCCTCCACTACTGTGGTCGATGACTCTGGAGAGCCATCTTTTATAACGAAGAATTTTTGAAAAAAGAGAGTTCAATAAAACTAACCAACATATCAACTGAATCTAACAATATGCATCATGTTCCACACCAGAGTCCCGCAGCTCTGCAAAGAAGCAAAGATGTATTCTCACTTCCTTTCTTTGGGGCCGTGCTTGGTCATTATAATGACACAGTGTTTGGTTTTGATGTGCTGTTATTCTTTCTACTTGGATTGTTGGAGTCATTGTGTATTTATTTAGTTTCCTAGTTCTGCTTACTTTATTTTGCATTAATTCATGGTAAGTCTTCTGGAGTGAGGGGTTTAAAATGGTTAACTAGGTGAGTTTCTTACTGATGAATTTGTGTTACTTGAAAGGCACTGATTGGATAGGCCTAGACATTGTTTTCTATGGATTTAAACAAAGGAACAACAATTTTCCCCTTAAAATCAGTCTTGATCTATCTCGTTGTAAAGAGCATTGGACTTAGTGTCAAAAGACAAGAATTTAAATCCTGGTTCTACCGTTGTATGTATGTATGTATGTATGATCTCTGGCAAATCATTTAACCTCCTTGAACTTCAGTTTCTTCATCTATAAAACTGAGATAATAATGTCTACCCTAATGGCCTTATAGTATTGTTGTAAGGATCAAATGAAAATAATGGTTGTGAATTGCTATTAATAGTATAGTAAAGTTAGCTATTAATATCACTCAAAGAGAGATAATATCCTAGAGTTTCGTAGCTAAAAGGGACCTCAGAGTCATGCAGTACAAAATCTACCAAAGCTTGAATTTTATTTACACTAATGCTTGTTCAATCTCTGCTTATAAATCTCTAGATGTGAGAAACTCATAATGTCCCAAGGCAGCCTATTTATCTTAGCCATGAACAGGTTGTACCCCTTTTAATAGAATGTAAGTTTCTCAAGGGCAAGGACCATTAGAAATTTTTTTTAAAGAAATGGGTGTATACCCTTGACCAAAATGCAAGATCAATCATAAAGGAGGAAATGAGCCATTTTACTCAGAATGTCTATCACAAAAATGGCATTTTACCCCAGGATAGGAACAGGTCATGACAACTACCCCCACTGAGAGCGTTTGAAGGTGGAATGGCTATGTGGTCTAGTCAAGGAGAGTATGTTTCATCGTTGGCCAGATTATGAACCTGGGTCCTTTGACACTGAAACCAGTTCTGAAAGATTGTAAGAGTGTTGTACAAATTAAATGACATAAATTAGTATTAATATAGGCTGTATTGAGTCTGGAAAGAGATCTCCAATGGCTCCCTGTTGCCTCTAGGATGAAATATAAATTTTTCTGTATAGCATTTAAAACCTTTCACAACCTGGGCCTACCCTGCCTTTCCAGACTTTTTATATATTACTCTCCTCCTCCCAGACATACTAGCTTATTTACTATTCCGAGCCCTCCCAGGATAGCACCAGGGCTTCAGCTGAAGGAGTGAAGGGCCTGGTGAACTCTTCCCTCTGGTTGTTTTTTCAAGAACTACCACAGGGACAAAATTTTGGCAGCTTCTAACTGTCATCTAGGCCTGCTTGCCTGAGGAGGGCAGAGTGACCCTTTGAAGGATTTTCTTGGTGTCAATGCATTTGATTAAACTGTCAGATGCTGAGCTCATGTTACCCATATTATATAAAAACTCAGCACATTTCCTTTGGAATTTTTGGAATGGACTTCTGCAAAGAATGTGAATATGAGTGACCTCCTGAAATAGGTTGCAGTGTAAGAGTGTGCCAGAAACCATGCCCAGTAGTTGCATAAAGAGAAATGACATTTGGAAAAAAATATCCTATTATATTGGCAACTTTTTTTAGCCCAACTACGCATATAAATTTGTAACAGAATTCTTTTCTCAATGTAATATTTTAATATGAAACATCAATATTAATAGTAATAATTTTTTGAATTTAAAAAAATTACATAGCAAAAAAATAAAAATAAAAAATATTCCAGCAGGGCTGTAGCTTCTGTCCTGGTCATAGTCAATCAGGCCAGACAGGATCTGGGTTCTCATCACACTCAGATTGACTCTGTGAAGACAGATACTATTTTTCAACTACATCGTCTGACTTCACCATAAAGCCATACTGAGCGATGCATCTGACAGTGCTGAGAATGGAAAGTGACCTTGCTTGAGTCTCCCTGGATGGTTGGGCTGTGCAGCACCAGCCGATGGATGCCTGTTATTCCTTGGAAGAAAGCATTGCAGCTTATACGTAGTTCAAATACTCAGCAATGTTGCCACACAGGAGCTTCCTTGTGTAGACTCAAGTAGGCATGTGTTGATTATTTTTATTACCACCATATGTCATGGGACCTTGGTGGTGTTTGCTCTTTCTGGGCCACATAATGTGGCCTTAAGTCCTAGTTAGCTGGGCCCCATACTTGAAGACCAGGCAGCTTGGTCTTGAGGATCTGAGGACTGAAACTGCTTTATTTAAACTTTGTTTCTACCCCAGCACTTAACACAGTTCTTTATACACAGCAGACACTTAAAGCCTTGTGGAATGAACTTTTTGAGAAAAATCAAAAGTGAACAAATATGGCAAATGTCAAAGAACAATTCAATTCAAACTTTTATTAAGGGTCTGCTATGTATAATCTATAGACAGCAAGGCAGCTTAATGGATAGAGTACTGTACTTAAAGTCAGGAAGGCCTAAGTTTAAATCTCTGCCTCAGAAACTTACTAACTGTGTGACCCTGGGCAAGTCACTTAACTTCTGTCTACCTCAGTTTCCTTATCTATAAAATGGGAATGATAGCACTTACTTTCCAGCACTGTTGTGAGGACAAAATACAATAATAAAAATGTAACATTTTGCCAACTTTGAAGTGTGATATCACTGTTAGCTACGATTACTGTGCTGGGTGCTGGAAAGTAGAAAGAGGGGGGAGGGAAGAAAGCAGGCAGGCATGCTTTGTACTCCAGTTGTTCACAGTCTATTGAGGGAAAGAATCATGTATATAAACAATTATCATACAAGTCAAGATGGGGCAAATATATGGGTTAATTTAAAACAAGAGGAATGAGAGATTTGAGAATTGCAGCTTCACCAGAGGGAAAATCAGAGAAGGCTTTGCGGAGGAGACAGCATCTAAATTGGGTTTTGACAGCTGGATATGTGGGGGTAGTCCATACCCAGTTTGGGAAAAATCATGCTGCAATTGCACCAAGGTGGGAGGAGGCAAGATATGACCAGAAACAGGAGCTCAGTCGCACTGACTCATGGACTGAATGAAGAGTAAAGGGGGAAAGAAAGTCACAAAAGCAGATTGAAGCCAGATTATAGAAAGCATTGAATGCCAGAGTGAGAACTTAATAATTCATTCTTTAAGTTAGAGGATCATAGATTGAAGGGACCTTAGAAGTCAACTTGTCCTGCCTCTTAATTTTACAAAGAAGGAAACTGAGGCCCAGAGAAGGCAAAATGATTTATCCAAGGTCACCTAATGAGTGGCAGAGCTGGGAGTTACAAACCCAGATTCTTAGCATGAGGAACCACCAAAGATTTTTGAATGGTAGACTGACCTGATCAGTTTTGTGCATTAGAAAGATTACTTTGGGAGTGGAATGAAAGGTAGGATAGACAGAGGAGAGACTGGTGGCACAGAGACCAGTCAGCACATTATTTCTGTTGTCCAGAAGATAAAGAACATGGGTCTGAGCTAGGATGGTGACAGCATGAATAGAAAGCAGGAAAGGGAGGAATCGTGGAGGTAGAATCCACATGACTTGGCAGCTGATTCAATGTGGAAGGTGAGGGAAAGGAAGGACACCAAGATAACACCAAGGTTTGGAGCCTGAGTGACTGAGGAGAGGGTGGCACCATTAATAGAAATAAGGTAGTTTGGAACCAGGCAGGTTTGGGGAGGGGGAATAAAACTTTCAATTCTGTACCTGTTGAGTTTGAGGCACCACTGGGCACCTCAGGGACAGCTGCCCAGGAGGCATTTGAAAAAACAGAACTGGAGCTTTGGCAAAAATTTTGAGATAAAATTCTGCAGTGAAAACTGTCAGTCTTGTGTGAACTGATACAAAGTGAAGTAATCAGAACCAGGAAAACAATATGCCCGATGGCTACAACAATCTAACTGGAAAGACAAAAAAAAAAGCCAAAACTAAAAGCTGAAGTGTTATAATGACCAAGTTTGCTCTGAAGAACACATGAGAAAGGGTACTTCTCTTCTTCTTTATAGAGATGGTAGACAATGGATGTGGAGCATAGAATGTTACATTTGACTGAAGTGTTAGTTTTGCTGAACTACCTTTTTTCCCCTCTTTCCTTTTTCTCTTTTGTTACAAAGTAACACCAAGTATGGGCAGGAGGAGTAACCAAAAGAAAACAAAAAAAAAGTACAGAAAGGCTCACAAACAGAGCAGTTTTGTTACTACTTTGTAAAATTTGATATATGTCTATTCCTTTAAAAATAAACTGTACACAACAAAAGTTCTATTTATTATACAATCTTCTTTTCTGTTCTTTGTATATTGAAATGTAATTTATGGTTGTTACGTTCACAATAAAAATATGAAAATGTAATTTTTTTAAAAAAGGAAGTGAAAGTGATGTTAAAGACAAGATCTATCACGAAAAATTTTAGAAAGTTCTATCAGTAGGTGGAACTTGGCTTAAACTGTATCATGAAAGAGCAAATTAAAGTATAAGCAAGAAACATGGAATGGGTTATGAAAAAATATTATGGAAAATCAACAAGTACTTACAAAATGCTGCCTAGCTCTGTGTTACGCAGGTTGGAAGGTATAAAGAAATAGAAGACTTAGCCCTTTCCCAATTTACAGCCTCATTAGATTGGATGTGGGGCAAGGAGTAGTGAATTTATTTTATTTTAAAATTGTTTTATTAGGAACTTAACTCCATCTTAATTTTGATATGCAAAGAACAAAAAAAGAGATTGTATATGAAACTATGAACTTCTGTTATATACAGTTTTTAAGTTCATAATAAATTTAACATGGTAGTAACAAAGTTGCCCTGTTTGTGTCTTCTTTTGAACTTTTTCTTTTCCTCTCTGCATTTTTTATGTTTCAAATACAATTTTATTGATATTATTTGTTTCTACGTTGTCTGAATTTCCAGATTTTTTGATGTTTTATTGACAGTCTTTCCTTACTTTTTGGGGGGAATCATTTCTCTCACTACCCACACCACCTCCTGCATAGAAAACCTCTCTCATAATAAATAAGTATAGTCAAACAAAAAACAAAACAAAACAAAATACTACAGTGTCTGAAAATGTATGCCTCATTCTCCACCTCAGTTCCATCATTTCTTTGCCAAGAGGTGGAGGCATGCTTCTGCCTTCTAAAATCATACAATCTCATTAGACTTAACAGATTGTTAGCTTGTGGGTGGGCTTTTTGGTTGAATATAAGAGGATAACCAATGTCCCTATAATCCCTCCATCTCTGACTGATACTGAAGTATTCCCCTGGATACTCTCTCTTGCTTCTCTTCCCCATCATTAACTTGTGCTTTATTCCAGCCATCCTCCGTTACCTAAAGGCTGATGGGAGGATACACCTGGTGGTCTTCAACAACATCCAGGTAGCTGATGGCAAGCGCCACAAGATGATCCTTCGACTGAGCAGTTTTCACCGAGGGTCCAGCTCGGTGGAGCTCTACTTAGACTGTAACCAGGTGGACACCATCCAGGATCTCCCCAGGGCATTTTCTAGGCTCTTTCACAGTTCTGAGCCTGTTGAACTGAGGACATTCCAGAGGAAAGCACAGGTTAGTAGAGCAGCCTCTGTTCCTTCAAAGGTAGATTCATGGGCTGACGCCACACCACAGTAATTTGTCCATGGATTTTGTGTATCACCAACCAAAAGCAAAGAGCTGGAAAAAACACCAAAAAACTTAGTAAACGTAGTAACGATGGAGATTCTAACTTCTAACAGGGAGGAAGCTCCCAAGATCTACTTTACAGTATCTTTTCCAATTGACTACATAACCATTGTATCATGCATAGTACTGAATTTGGATCCAGAGGATCTGGATTCAAATTGAGCTTTGCCATTTACTACCCATGTGATTGTGATCAAATCACCTAATCTCTCTGAGCCTCAGTTTCTCCACATAACCATAACCATAAAAGAGGAAATTGTCTGCAAACAGTTCTATGTATAAATTCTGAAAGGGGGGGGAGGGAGGGAGAGAGAGAGAGGTAATAATCTCTCACTTTTTTTTATCTTTCAACTTTGCTTTGGCTAATTTTTACTTTACATTAAAAATGGGTAGAAATAAAGGCTTTATATAGATCTTGCATGGTTACAGAGATACATAGAAGACCTGTAAGGTCCTGTGCAGCCCTACAACTATGTTCCTGTGATTCTTTGATCTGTGGGCTGTCCATTTACAAAGACAACAAAAAATTCCAATTCTGCCATTTATAGTGCCACATGGTAACTGGGTGGATTTTGCACAGTGCCCGACATGTTCTAACTATCTAGCTGTCTATCTATCTTAGACAAAAATCACTTAACCTCTTTGTGCCTCAGTTTACTCATCTGTAAAAATGAGTTGGTAAGACTTGATGATCTTCTCCTATAAACTTATGGTCCTATAATCCTATGACCCAGCATAAAAATTATTACTCTTACTCTGTGGTCAAATATATTCTTGAACAACAGAAGACAATATTCAGGGAAAACTCCAAGAAAATTTAAATGCATAGACTGTCTGAATAGACAATGCCTAACTGTGTGAAGAAGCTCAGGAAGATGGGGACTGTAGGAAATTAATGGTTATTCAAAATGCCAGGATGAGTCAAACCATTTAACCTGGAAGTCAATAATTATATCACTGAAGAAATCTGAGGTCATTGTCCACCAGCCTAAAGATGTCAACATTCCTTGAAGTTAGTACTTAGGAGTGGAAAGGGAGACCCTCATAAATATTCTTCCTAAAAAACTGAATTTCTACAGGATTTCTTTACTCAACTGCCTTCTGAAGGAGGAGTCCTCCAAACCACCAGAGCATCCTTGTCTCTTAGCAGAAGCACAATTATGCCTCTGTCTGTTATTCTATAAACCTCCTCCATTAAACATGTAGGCAGCATAAAAGAATAAAACTAAAATAACCCTTGAGACTCTCACAGCATGAAAGACCCAAGTACACTTTGGATAATTCTTTACATCTCTGGCTCATAAACCCAACCAGAAAACTCAGGGAAAATTTGTGCATGGTACTTCCCCACATCCACAGCCAAGCTGAGCCCAGTTCTCCGTTTGCAAATTGGTAGTTCACAATATTAAAGAAGGAAAGCTTCATTGAAAGACCAAAGAAAACAAAATCTTTGGGAAATGAAAGGAAACGGACTGTTAAGTAACTCTTTCCCAAAAATCTATTTCAAATTCTTAGTCACTTTCAGTCCCCAATGTGCAGGTTTCTTTAGCTCAGTGGTTCCCAGGCTATCTTACCCTTTGCTACCCAGATTGCTATTTTGCATTTCCCCATAGTCCCCAGCAGGGCAGCTAGGTGGCGCCAGAGTGCCCAGAGTGCTGGGTCTAGAGTAAGGAAGATAGATGAGTTCAAATGTGACAGACACTAGGTGTGTGACCCTGGCCAAGTCACTTACTTGTTTGCCTCAGTTTCCTCATCTGTAAAATGAGCTGGAGAAGGAAATGGCAAACCACTCCAGTGTCTTTGCCAAGAAAAAATAAAAATGGGATCATGGAGAGTTGGAAACATCTGAACAACAATAACATAGTCCCCAACAGGTATATATACATGTATATACCCAACATAGTATCTAAAACTGGAAGGGGCCTTAGAGGTCATCTAGGCCAATCCCCTCATTTTACAGGTGAAGAAACAGGCCTAGAGAGGTTAGGTGATGATCAAGGTCACACAGGAAGTAAATAGTAAGGTCAGGATATGAACCCAGATTCTATGACTCCAAATGTTTGCATTGTACGATCTTCCTCTCAATCAAAGCTCCTCCTACACAGTTATTTAGTTCCAATTGTTCTAATAATAACTAAAGTTGCTATGGTACCTAACTGTTTTACAAAGTGATTTTGGCATTCTTTGCTACTAGCTCCCTAGGTGAGATTAGGAAGATATAGCTGGAAATGAAGGTGATGTCATCTCAGCTGATCCTTACCAAAACCCCATTAGGTAGGTGCTATTATCATCCCCATTTTACAGTTGAGAAAACTGAGACTCAGAGTGATTAAGCAACATGGTCAGGAGCACATGTAACTAGTAAATGAATCCAGGTCCTCTAGACTGCCTCCGCTGCTCCTTCCACTACACCACGTTCCCTTCCCTAGGAGGAAGTTCCTCTTATCTCCCTGCAAATATTCTGGGCGTGGGCCTTCACTCCCTTGGACGGACACTGTCCAAATCCTTAAAGCCTCCTCTTTCACTGGATGGGAAACCTCAGGCATTTTGCCTGGTGTGCCTGTCCTTACAGCAACGGTGGCATGTTCCCTGAAACACTCCTCCTGCCCACGAGATGAGGCTCTAATCACGGCCTGCGGTCACTGGGCTACCACATCATGACCGAGTATGGCTTCTTTTTGAATTATGCCAGAAATCAATGACATGAATGTTTCCTCTGCCAGGATACTTTGGAAGAACTAAAACTGGTTGTGAGAGGTTCACTGTTCCAGGTTGCCAGCCTCCAAGAATGCTTCCTCCAGCAAAGTGACCACGTGCCCTCCTCAAGCTCAGGTATGCCCCCTCCCCAGTCTGTGGAGTCACCGTAGGCATGGGGGGGGAAGGTGCACTAGAGATGCTCCAGTCCAATCACAGCTTCACAAGGCAAGCTACTCCAACTCCTTATTCTCTCTAATCACTACATAGCCAATCAGTTGTCAAATCTTACATTTTTGCCTCTAAACATCGATTGAATCTGTAGTCTTCTCTCCACTCACAAAGCCACCAACTAAATTCAGGCCCTTATCACCTCTCATCTAAATTATTTCTATGCCTTCAAACCCAAATCACTCTGGCTCTCACCAATTGGCCAATAATAGGCCCCAGCCCAAAACTCACTTGCTCATTGTTTGCAGGTTTTGTTGGTTCAGAGTGAGTGTAAATAGCAACTGTTTCTGTTCTGGCCAGAAACCCTGAGGGTCTTCCCCTCCTAGATTGATTCTTTTATGAACGCAAGGTTGGCCATCTTTTGCCTTGATCCTTACCTATCCTTAAATCACTGGGTGTTGCCTCAGATAAACTGAGACCTAGGAAAGACCTTACCTTAAAAACGCCAAGGTCTCCCACCGCTTTCAGGGCCATCTCCAGTCATCCTGATCTATATCTTTCCACTTGACCCAGGTGGATGAAAAGGAGAGAGTGAGGCTGGTGACTTTGCACAGCCCTCTCTCACTTGAATCCAATTCACTTGCAAATCAAGACATCACCCTCCTAATGTCATTGTCCTCTTTAAGAAGGAAGGATGGAGGGGTAGCTAGGTGGCACAATGGATAGAGCACTGGCCCTAGAGTCAGGAGGACCTGAGTTCAAATACAGACTCAGACCAGATACTTGACACTTACTAGCTGTGTGACCCTGGGCAAGTCACTTAACCCCAATTGCCTTAAAAAAAAGAGAGAGACAGAGAAGGATGGACAACAACTTCTTAATTGGATCCCCTGCCTCAAGGCTCTCACCATCCTTCACACTTAACTTACCTCAATATGTCTCTGATCATGTAACTCACCTATTCATTGAGTTCCATTGGCTTCTTACCACCTCCAATACAAAATATAAACTCTGTTTAGCTTTATTGCCTCAAACTAGCTTTACAGGATCCTTGGGCATGGCTACCCCTCCTTCCCTCTTCAATTGAACCCAACTGGCCTTCTCTCTATACCTCATACACAATACTCTCCCACATATATATATAATATATATTATAATAATAATAAATATAAACTACTTCATATTTATTCACTTTATATTTATGTCGTGTATGTTTTAAATGGCTGCCAGAAGTAGCTAAGTGTCACAGAGGATAGAGTGCTGGGCTTAATGACAAGAAGACCTAAATTCAACCCTGCCTCAGACATTTACTGACTATGTGACTCTAGGCAAGTTACTTAACCTCTCTTTGCCTCAAATAGCCTCTTGGGATTGTTGTGAGGATCATATTTACATGTATGTATTATATTATGTATGAGATAATATTTTTGTGGTACTTAGCACAGTCTGGACCATAGTAGTCACTTAATAAATGCTTATTTCCTTCCTTTTAAAAATATTTTTAAATTAGATTTTTAAAAAATTAACAGAATTCTATTTTTTTCTCCCTCACACTCCCTACCCCATTAAAAAAAAAGACAAACAAATCCTTGTAGCAAAAAATGGATAGTTACGCAAAATAAATTCACTAATTGGTCATATCTGAAAAATGGGTCTCATTCTGTACCCTTAGTCCAGGATGCATAAAGCATGCTTCATCATTGGTTTGCTGGTACTTTGGATGGTCATTTCATTCATCAGAATTCTTACAGCTTTCAAAGTTGTTTGTTTTTATAATGATATTATTGTATAAATAGTTCTCCTGTTTCTGTTCATTTTATTCTTCATCAATTCATACAAACCTTCAAAAGTGTTCATTTTTATAATATTGATGTTATTTATAGTATAAATTGTTTTCATTCTGCTCACTTCACTCTGTCAATTCACACAAATCTTTCCACGGCTATTTGTAAACATCTTTTTTCACATTATTTATGCCATGATAATATTTCATTATATTCATATACTACAATCTGTTTAACATCCCTTTAATTTCTGTTCTTTGTAATTGTATCCCCAACACCTTGCATTGTGCCTGGAACATAGTAGGTGCTTAATAAATGCTTATTGATTGATTGACTACATCCCTGAAATGATATCTAGAGATTTGGTTGCAGCAGCCCAGTGGGATTAATGTAGGTGACTGACTCCATTTTTACTGAGATCAAGGCTGAGTGTAAATATTGAATTAGAATTACAAATACTGTTGATTTAGTTCTAAAACTTGGATGAATTTTGTCTAACTCATTTTTTCTCATCTGTCTACATTATTATAATTGATATCATCATCCTCTTCATTATGATTACCTAAGCAAGTCAGAAAATTGGCATAGACTTAATCCAGAGTCCTTGTGTATTTTAATCTTTGGCCTTTTGCCATTTCTCTGGGGAGCTCTCTGGTCTAGGTCAAGTCTATGGGCATCAAAGGGCCATGTAAAATGACCATTCTTAATCTAGCTCACTGGTTTTTCACCTTGGTATTCCAGCAGGAGACATAAATTGGCAAGTCTTGGGTCAGATGACGCAACTCAACAAAATACTGGGAGAAGTAAAAGACCTCCTGAGACAGCAGGTAGAGTATAAACCTTTGAGCATGACCCATTCCCAATAGTATTAGTAAATACCCTTTGTATTTGTCAGAGATGGTGGAGGCATATTACTGCCACAGGCTAGAAGATGTCCCCTTAAAGCTCCATCATTGTAGGGTTCTATGGAAACTAAGTGGCATGTTGGACAAAGCACTGGACTGGAAGTCAAGAATGCCTGTGTTCAAATTCTGCTTCAGACACTTGCTGGCTGTATGACTTTGGGGAAATCATTTAGCTTCTCTGTACCTCAGTTTTCTCATATGTAAAATGAAGGAGTTAGACTCAATGGCCTCTAAGGTCTCTTCCATCTCTAAATCTATAACCATTTTGAATGGTTCTTGAACTTAAGGAACAAGGCACCAGACAGGAAGACAAATCTCACAGGCAACAGCTTAGCCAATGCCCAGAGTCTTTACCACCGTTTCCCTGAGATGCTTCAGTCCCTGGATTGCAAGTCTCATAACGCTTTTCAATCATCTTTCTGTTTCTAAAGGTCAAAGAAACCTCTTTTTTGCGAAACACCATCGCTGAATGTCAGGCATGTGGTAAGTGTTTTTCTCGTAATTGACTAATTTAATGAGATAAATAAGATGCATCCTAGGAGCCAATTAGCGAAAATGCTTTTTGAATTTGTTGTTGTTCAAGAGTTGGAGGAGTCCTCGTGGATCTGAAGCTTCAGGGCTTGGCACATAGTCCAGGGGAAGAGTTAATTGAGAGGAAAATTCTTTTTTGTGAGTAGAATAAAATTCCTCATTACCAAAAAGAAAGAGAAGTAAGGATTTACTTGAAAAATAGTATAGGTGGGCAGCTAGGTGGCACAGTGGATAGAGTACCAACCCTGGAGTCAGGAGGACCTGAGTTCAAATTTGGCATCAGACACTTATTAGATGTGTGACCCTGGGTAAGTGATTTAACCCAAATTACCTCAACCACCCCCCCAAAAAAACAACAATGTGGAGTAGTGGAGAAAGACCAGCCTTGGAGTCATGGAAGACTTGAGTTCAAATCCTGCCTCTGATGCACACTAGCTGTTTGACTTTGGCTAAGTCACTTAACTTCTTGGTTTCCTAGACAACAATCCAGGGAAGCAGAAATTTCAGAAGAGTTTCTCTCACATGAAGGGAATTTCCCTACACTGATGAAACCACAGCTCTAAACAAAAAAGGACCATACTTACTAGAATTCTTCAACACACCTGTGATCCCATGTGAATATTCCCTTCATCAATGCAAATAGCAACCTGTACATGCCTCCTCATCTTCAGTGATTCTTCCATTTTCTCCTATAGATGTGCTAGCAGCTTTCATCTAGGTCATTTTGCATTTCTTGGGTACCAGTAATGAACTTGGTAATCCTTGCTTTTATTGCATAACCAGCCCACCTCCTTTTCCAGTCATGAATTTCTTGAATAATATCCCTTAAACCAGAGAGGCGACTTGGTATAGTGGATAAAGAGATGGCCTCAGAGTCAGGAAGACTTGGGTTCAACTCTCACTTTTGACACTTACTGGCTGTGTGATCCTGGGCAAGTCATTTAACCTCTAAATGCCCCCAGACAACTTTCTAAGACTGTATGCCTTTTAATATACTTTGGGATGGAAAGTCCCCTGGAAAAGCCAAATTTGTCTTTGTATTTCATTAAACATCCACCTACGGCACATTGCAGCATCTGTGACATCCTGAAGTTCTTTTGCAGATAGTCTAACACCAAGAAAAGGTGTAGAATGTTAATTTGCATTGGTAGAAGCATTCTTCTCAGACTCCTCTACACCAGAGGTGTCAAACATGTAGCCAGGAGCAGCATTGCCACCCACAACACTCCTGAGTGCAGCCAACTCAAATTAAAATGTAATTGGGAAATATTTAATGAAATAAACCAAAATACAATAGAAATAGATAATGTTAACATGTGGTTTTCTGAGTCAATGAATGGCACTCAGGGATACTTATATATGGTTTAGAGGCCCCCTACCTGAGTTTGACTCCATGCCCAGTCTACACCAATGAAATCAGAGTACCAGTCCCAAATCCCATGTTATTTCTTGTGCCAAAGTTATCACTGGAAGTATGTTACAAATTACTTACGCCCCTTATGCATCTTTTCATTGCCCCTTGGGTCAGCCACAACGTGAATTCTTTGGAGGTCGCAATTTTCCTAAATTGACAGCTATCACTGGAATGTGGATTGGTTGGGTCAGGGAACAGCCCTGGATGTTTTTTTTAACTTTTTTTCAGGCCCCCTCAGTGCCCAGTCACCAACGCCTAACACCCTTCCAACTCCAGCAGCCCTGGTTCGCAGGTGTGACTCTAACCCCTGTTTCCGAGGAGTCAGGTGTACCAACACCAGAGATGGATTTCAGTGTGGTCCCTGTCCAGAGGGATATACGGGAAATGGGATTACCTGCTCTGATATTGATGAGGTAAAGAATAGACTGAGAGAGAATAGAAAAGCAATTCCTTTACTGTCGTCTCATTATCTCTCTCACACATCCTTATAAATTCAAGTCAAGTCAACAAGCATTTATTAACTATTTGCCCAGGTACTATGCTAAGAGCTGGAGATACGAAGAAAAGCAAAAAATAGTCCCTGATAATGCCAAGTTTTTGGTAAAAGAAGGTATATTGACAGAGGAAGTGGTTCATAGGGCCCTTCATGAGGCTACATGAAAGCCACTTCCAACTCCAGAGATGGAGGGATCTCTACAAACTATTAGGGGTACTGGGTGGTAGAATAAAGGGAAGATTAAAAGCAGTGGGGAATTTTGTATTATTTTGTATGAATAAGAAAGGGGCAGCATTGTTCATGGATAGAGTGAGCCAGCCTTGGAGTCAAAATACATGTATAATACATTTGTATATATTACATTATTGTACATGTACATATATATGGAATATGGAGGTATTTATGTAGGGTTGGCATCCCTGCTTTGCATCACAAGTACTAATACATTCTATATTTGCTTTCTCATTTAGTAGTCATTTCCCCTTTTTTTCACAGTCCTATTCAACTCCCCTCACTCCCTCCCATTTATCTGAAGGAGGGAGGAGGAACAGGGGACACTGTTATAAGGCTTCTTTCAAGAGACTCCGGGTGTTATCTTTACAATCCCTGTTGGGAGAGGAGCCAATACTACACACCTCCACAACTCACAACATGGAGGCAGTGAGCCCAGACCCTATCCAGTCTATGGGACCCTCAGGGAACAACTGGATTGTGAGTCCTCAAAAACAACCAACACAGGGGCAGCTAGATAGAGCTCCAGCCTTGGAGTCAGGAAGATCTGAGTTCAAATCTGACCTCAGACACATGACACTTACTAGCTGTGTGACCCTGGGCAAGTCACTTAACCCTGATTGCCTCACCAAAAAAAAAAAAGACAAAAACAACAAATACAAGAGTGGGATAGTTTTACTGAGTGACAGCTAGGACCTGGACAGACCCTCAGAAGGAGAATATTACAGGAGTACTTGGCATAGGCTGGTCATTTTTCCTGACTTTCAGCATCTTCTCCCGAAAGTGTCTGGTCCTCTACAGGACTGGGCATGGCACAGTGCTGAACTTGAAAGTCAGTATTAGCCTGCCAGATAGAGTTCAAATCCTGCCTCAGACACTTACTAGCTAGGTGACCCTGGCCAAGTCACTTAACCTCCATCTACCTTAGTTTCCTCATCAACAAAATGAGGACAATTATAGTACCTACTTCCCAGAGTTATTATAAAGATCAAATAGGAAAATACATGTAAAGCACTTTGTAAATCTTAAAGTGCTAGTTATTATTATTATTATTATTATTAGAAGGTTTCAGAGAGACCATGAGGGCAGATAAGGCTTAAGGATGGCCAGTCTCACTCCAACTGAAAATATAACAAATGTTTCCCTGGGCTGAGTAATAGAAAGTCTGAGATTAAAAATATTTCACTTTTCTCACAGCTCCCCACCTCCAAAAATTAAGATCTTAAGACAGTATCTAATAATCCTTCATTTTAATAAATATCTACACATAATTTTATAGAACTATCAAAAGTGGATTTTTTTTCCTCTAATCTTTGAGATGGAATTTTACCCTTTTGAAAAGGCAAGAAGTGCTTGGGTTTTTTACATCAATTGAAGCAGTAATAAAAAGCAGCAGAAATACCCTTCTACACTCTCTGGTCCCATGTGCCCACTGACTTACTATATAGCTCAAGACGCTTTAACCAGATGGAGGGACCAGGTCTGACTTTGGGAGTTTTTGTCTTCATTCTGTCTCCATGATCTATTTCCATCTTTGTGCTTTGAAAGTCAGAGGAGTTGGCTAGTTTTCTCACCTTGTGGTGAGTTTGAGAACAGGCGTTTGGCCCAGTCACCTTGACCATCCCAGACAGCACAAATTCCTCAGCTCAAGGGCAGTTATTTTGAAACCATTTCTTGTCCACCCCCCTCCATAAAGTTGTCAACCATCTTTTTTTGTTGTTTTCTCAACCTTAAGGCATTGCATAAATGGAAGTCGTTATTGTTCTCATAATTATCATAACGCCACAGACACAATTTGTGTGAAGGAATGGGATACCACAGAGCTGAGGGGTTAAGTAGACCCTTAAGTCTAGGACATCTCCCCACCAACCTAACACCCTCCACCCTCCCACCTTTCAAGGCCCAGTGCAAAATCATCCTTTCAGGAATGCCTTTCCTGATCCCTCTCTCAACTGAGGTGATCCCTCTGTCCTACAGACTTTTGTAGAACCTTGTTCACACTTCTCTTTGGCACCTGTTTCTTTCTACATTTATTTCCTTTTCTCAGCTATTGGACTGGCAGCTCCTTGAGGGCAGGAACAATATCTTTAATCTTTGTTTCTCCCCCAGCACCTGGCAGAAGACCTTATGGCCTTTAATGATAGTCTAAAGGTGTTTAACAAAGGTTTGTTGAATGAATCTTGAATTAATTAATTTCTTGCTATCCTTTCCCAGCAAGCCTTCCTTCCTTCTTTCCCCTGCTTCCTTCCTTCTTTCCTTCTTTCCTTCCTTCCTTCC
>NW_020954550.1:5516107-5533749 GCF_900497805.2 Vombatus ursinus
CTCCTTCCTTCCTTCTTTACTTCCTTCCTTTCTTCTTTCCCTTGCTTCCTTCTTTTCCTCCTTTCTTCCTTCCTTCCTTTCTTCTTCCCTTCCTTTCTTCTTTCCTTCTTTTCTTCCTTCCTTTCTTCTTCCCTTCCTTTCTTCTTTCCTTCTTTTCTTCCTTCCTTTCTTCTTCCCTTCCTTTCTTCTTTCCTTCCTTTCTTCTTTCCCTTGCTTCCTTCTTTTCCTCCTTTCTTCCTTCCTTCCTTTCTTTTTTCCTTCCTTTCTTCTTTCCCTTGCTTCCTTCCTTCCCTTCTTCTTCCTTCCTTCTTTACTTCCTTCCTTTCTTCTTTCCCTTGCTTTCTTCTTTTCCTCCTTCCTTCCTTCCTTCCTTTCTTCTTTCCTTCCTTTCTTCTTTCCCTTGCTTCCTTCCTTCCCTTCTTCTTCCTTCCTTCTTTACTTCCTTCCTTTCTTCTTTCCCTTGCTTTCTTCTTTTCCTCCTTCCTTCCTTCCTTCCTTTCTTCTTTCCTTCCTTTCTTCTTTCCCTTGCTTCCTTCTTTCCCTTCTTCTTCCCTCCTTCCCTTCTTCCTTCCTCCTTTACTTCCTTCCTTTCTTCTTTCCCTTGCTTTCTTCTTTCCCTCCTTTCTTCCTTCCTTCCTTTTTTTCTTCCTTTCTTCTTTCCCTTGCTTCCTTTCTTCCCTTCTTCTTCCTTCCTTCTTTACTTCCTTCCTTTCTTCTTTCCCTTGCTTTCTTCTTTCCCTCCTTTCTTCCTTCCTTCCTTTTTTTCTTCCTTTCTTCTTTCCCTTGCTTCCTTTCTTCCCTTCTTCTTCCTTCCTTCTTTACTTCCTTCCTTTCTTCTTTCCCTTGCTTTCTTCTTTCCCTCCTTTCTTCCTTCCTTCCTTTCTTTTTTCCTTCCTTTCTTCTTTCCCTTCCTTCCTTCCTTCCCTCCTTTGACAAGCATTTATTACTTCAGGCAAGACATAGTACCTAGGTATTGGAGTAGAGATAAGGATAACTAGGATGTGGTTGTTCATTCAGAAAGAGTTCCAGATTAAAATGAGAGCACCTCATTTGACTAAATATTTTGTATCTTTTCTTTCTCGCTAGTGCACCTTCCACCCCTGCTTCCGAGGAGTACGCTGCGTGAATCTGACTCCAGGTTTCAGATGTGATTCCTGCCCCATTGGCTTCACAGGACCAATGGTGCAGGGGGTGGGGGTCACGTTTGCCAAGACACATAAGCAGGTGAGCTAGGACTCCAAGGATGGGCTTCTTTTCTTTTGTATTCCTCCCCTCCTCACTTAGTAAAACTTGGAATGAATCTTGCTCTTTCATGTCTTTTTCAGAAACTAGTCATTTGGCCTGCCTGGGTGATTATCACATGTTGAAGATAATAATGCACACCAGGCCACATCTGTATTATTTTTTCACTCCTCTCTGATTTATGGATTTCTAGGAGGAAGGGAGGGAGGGGGCAGCTGTTCAGTGACAGAAACCTGGTGGTGCTGAGTTTGAGAGATGACTTGCGGCTCACTGGGTTTACACCAGTAGAACATCTTGATGTTCAGATCCATCCCTTGGGCATCAAAGGGTAAAAGAACATAAGCAACAGAAGAACTTTAAAAGGGAAGATAAACTTGTATTTATGTTCTGTTTACTGCAGCTAGGGAGGATGTGAAAAAGTAAAAGAATAGCCCCATCCTCTTCAATAGCATTTACAAGTCACAAACTGCACTAAAATCCTAGAGCATTCTATGACATTCTCCACTTGTTTCCAAATATACTAGAATATCCAGGTCATTATTAAACTGACTGACTGTGAAACTTTGGGAGGGATGTTTTCAGCATTTTTTAGATGGTTGATCTTCAGATGGGCTTTTACTACCTTGGGGAAATCATTAGGTATGAAGCGGAGCAGGAGGCATCATTATTTCTGAGTTATCCCATTCCTCATTTCCAGTGGGGACAGTTTGTTAGACCAGAGAAGAGAAGGGAGTATTGGGAGAGAGAGACAGAAGGTAATAAGGCTGAATTACAGTCATCAGATGGATGCGTGAGTGATGGGGAGAAGCTTATCTTTGCCTCCATTGAAGACAAAACAAAATAAAATGGGCTTAAATTGCTGTAGGATGTATCTGAGTCTAGCCATCAGAAAAAACTTCCTGCTCATAAAGGTTGCAGGACAGGGGACTGAATTACCAAAGGATGTTAGGGAGTCTTCTCTGGCTATTTTAAACCATGGACAGCTGTCCACTGGAGATTTGAGGCTAGTCCTGCTGAAAGGTGGGGGTGGCCCAGATGGCCTTCCCATCCATAATTCTGGAATACTTCACATCACACAAAGCTATCGAGACAACTAAGAGTGGTTTGCGTGCTTTCTTTCTCAACTAAGAGCCCTCTTTTATGTTTCTGCACTAGATCTGCTCTGATATTGATGAGTGTAGAAATGGAGCCTGTGTCCCCAATTCTATTTGTATTAACACTGTGGTAAGTATTTTCTGCAACTGTTTCTAAAGCACAATAATTTTGGTAGGGGAAGGAAGGGAAAAAAAAGAAATTTATGTGATAACTTTATTATATATTTAAAAGGAATAGCAAGTTGTACATAATAGATTTGCAGTTTCATGTGCAATCTTCTTTTTTATTATACTGTGTTATGGAAATGTTCGCTTTATTCCATAAATTTTTTAAAAGCACGATAATTTGCCAAGCTGATTGTGTGTGTGTGTATAGGCTGTAACCACAAAACTCAACTATAACACATGGATGTAATAATATTTGTGACGGACCAAACGAGAACAAAAGTTTATACAGAGAATTGACAAGCCACCCACGTCCTCTCACTTCCAGTCGAGCATCAGTGTGCTTTTGAATACAAGCATATGATAGAATTATCTTTAAGATACTTATTCTTTAAAGATGGTGATATTTAAAAGGCATTTCCTGTTGCTATCGCAGTTCCAGAGTGCTCAGAGCTCAGTGCTTTTGAAGGGACCCAGAGGACGATGTGTCCTCACAGCTGCACCTCTAACTCCTCTGGGACATGCTTCAGAATCCCTGCATGCTACAGAGAATGGCTTGGCATGCCAGGGTACTTTCTGAAATGCATTTAGCTGCTATGATTTAATCATTTCAGTCCTTACCCGCACATTTCTGAAAATTCCTGTCAGCTGTTTCTAAGCGAGTGAGGTCAGCAAGCCAGACAGCAGGCTAGGCATGGAGGAGCCATTGTCTAACTGCCATGTGGTCCCCAGGCGAACTATTCAAACTCTCACTTCCCCAGCTTCCTTGCATGTGAAATCAGCCTAAGGATACATGGGTTTGTGGAAAAGCAATAAAAATAAATGGGAAACAGTTGGCAAAAATGGAGAGCTAACGGGAGCTTCATAGCCCATGGGACCTACCTCCACCCTGACATGTTGTTTATAAGGAGATGAAATAAAGTGACTGTTTTCTAAGAGTTTTCTTTCCCAGCCTGCCCTTATCACATGTTCACTGGAGGTAGCATGGTATAGTGGAAAGACCACTGTACTCGGAGTCCCCAGAGACCTGAGTTTGAATCCTGCCTCAAGCATTTGCTAGCATGTGACTGTGGGTAATCACTCTAAGCCTCAGCTTCCTCTTCTGGATTGTATGATGGGGATAATTCTCATCTCATGAGGCTATTGTGAAGATCATTTTAGAGGACCGTAGAAAGCATTTGGTGAATCTTAAGGTGCATGATCGCAGCCAGTCCTTCTTGTTTTATTTTAAGTAAAACCACAGCCCAACTCACAGAGTCTCTCCTCAGAGCTGCAGATGTTTCTTTCAATGCCTGGACCGATGTCTAGTGGACAAAGGAATACCTACATTTTTCTTGTGCTCCTGGAAGGAAGCCTTCTAACTCCACTGGAAAGCTCAGCCCCTTCTAACAGTTCAGGCCTGCTATTTCTCAATTGAGGAAACCGAGACCAGGAGAGGCAAGTGACTTGTCCGGAGTCCCACAGGAGAAAAATAGCAGTTGACATTTGAGCACCTAATTCTCCACCCAGTGTTCTTTCCACAGAGACCACATAATTGTGTCTTCTCCTTATGCCTTACCTACTGTGGGATAGAAAGGAAAGTAGATGGAGAAAAAAGCCACGCAAGCAACAGACAGTTCCCTATCATGACTCTCTTTCCCATCTGCCTGGTCTATGACACCTTACGATTGGGTGGTATCTTCACAGGCATTGTCTCAGGAGGCAGAACTGATGGTCTGAGGAACTTGCACAAAACAGCAAAGATGGAGCTTCATCTCAATAGAAATGCAATTGACTTAATCCTCCTATTATGAAAATCAAATGAGAACATATTTAAAGCAACTTTTCAATTTATATAAATGATGCTATAAAAATGATAGCCATTATTATAATAAAACACAGAAAGCAATACTAATAATGATGATAGTAACGCCCCTTGTCTACAGCATTATTTCATCTTAGATAGAATCCAGGGCAGCTAGGTGGTGCAGTAGATAGAGTACCAGCTCTGGTCTCAGAAGGCTCTGAGTTCAAATCTAGCCTGAGATATTTACTAGCTGTGTCACCCTGGACAGGTCACTTACCCCCATTTGTTTCCCAGAAAAACAAACAGTGGATCCAGGGAGATCGAGATTCCTTTTTAGAATGTAAACTCCCTGAGGGCAGGGACTGTTTCATTTATTTTCTACATATCCCAGGCACCTGGTACAATGCTTGGCACATAATAGGTGCCTAATTAATGCTTACTGATTGACTGATCTGTGGCAGCTAGGTGGCACAGTGGATGGAGTAGCAGCCCTGAAGTCAGGAGGATCTGAGTTCATATCTGGCCTCAGACCAAACACTTGACACTTACTAGCTGTGTGACCCTGGGCAAATCATTTAACCCCAATTGCCTAAAAAAAAAAAAAAACCCAACAACGACAACAAAAAAAACCAAACCAGACTGACTGACTTATTGACTGATCATTCTGTTGGCTTCTTTACAGGGATCTTATCAGTGTGGCCCATGTAAGTCTGGGTTCACTGGAGATCAGATCAGGGGATGCAAAACTGAACGAAACTGCAAAAACCCAGAACTGAATCCGTGCAGTGTGAATGCCCAGTGTATTGAGGAGAGGCAGGGAGGTGTGACCTGTGTGGTGAGTTATCACTTTGCTTTTCAACTTCTGAGATTATTCCTTTACCCAGCTTCCTCTGAGTGCAAGTACTCAAGAAGAAAACATTAATCAAAGTGTGCAAAATGTGAAACTACCATTGCTATGAAAAATAAATGATAGCTCTTAAACCCAAGTCTTTAAGAAACGACCCTGTTTGAGAAGGCCGGTTGACAGAAATAGCAGCTGAGATAATAAATTATGGAAATGGGTGAATAAATCAGTAAAAAAAAAAATGTTCCTCAGCTGTCCTCAGACTTCAGACCTTCTGCTCCTCTTAGATGGCAGAGGATCTGCCTAGGACTCTGCTATTAGACAATCAAGCATGCAACCAGCCGATCAACATGCGTGTTTAAGCCCCTTCCATGTGCTGGGCTCTAGGGATACAAAGTCAACAATGTAACAACTCCTGCCCTCAAAGAACTTATGTTCTAATGGGAGAAGCATAGAAGAATACAAAACGTAAATGCAAGGTAATTCTGGGAGAGAGGCATCAGCAGCTGGGGTGGGGGTCAGGGTGGTGGGTCAGGGAAGGTCCCCCAACAGGAAGGATTTAGGCAAAGCCTTCATTCCAAAAGGCAGAGGGGAGGAGGGACGGCTTCCCAGGCACAGGAAACAGAGCATAGGGAAGGACAAGGAAATGGGAGATAGAATCAGCCTAAAATGACATGTTGGAGCGAGATTGTGAGGGACTTTAAAGACCAAACAGAGGAGTTTGTATTTTTTCACAGAGGCAATAGAGAAACTATGGGAGTTTCTGGAGCAGGTGAGTGACATGGTCAGAACTGTGCTTCGAGAATATTCACTAGGTATCCGTGTGGAGGACGGATCGGCAGGGCATGAGCCTAGGGGTAGGGAGGCTACCTAACAGGGTGTTGCAAGCATGCAGGGAAGAGGTGCTGAGTGTCTGAGCTAAAGCCATCCTGAATGAGTGGAGGTTAGGAGAAGGATGCCAGAGATGTTATGGCAGTAGAATTAACAAACACTTGGCAACTGATTGGTTACAGGTGCAGAAAGAGATTGAGGAGACCTTGGGTGGTCTGGGAAGGCGACCTGATTCACCTGAGGGGCAAGTCAATCTTTTTTTTTAATTGGCTCTTTCTCAGAAAAGGTATGCCAATACAGAAAGTCTATCAGGACAACTGAGCATCATTTATCTGGAGTCTGGAAGACCTGAATTCAAATTCTCTCTCAGATAGTAGCTGTGTGACCCTGGGCAAGTCACTTAACCACTGTCTGCCTCAGTTTCCTCAACTGTAAAATGAGGATAACTTAACTCCTCAGGTGTTGTGAGGATCAAATGAGATAATGTTTGTAAATTGCTTAGAACAGTGCTAGGAACATAGTAGATGTTCAGTAAATACTTGTTCCTTCCACCTTTCCTAATGCTGACTCCAGTTTCAGCTCCTTATCTAGATTGACTCCAAAAGGAAAGGGCTATAACCTCTCCCTCCCCCGCTCAACAGACACATTCACTGAGAGTCTTCTGGGATTCTCTGAGTGATTCCCAATATCAAAGGAGAAGTCTTTTTGTTCCTCTATAAATTTTTTAAAAATACATGATGATCACCCCAAACTGCTAAGCAGGGTACTGTGTGGGCAACATCAAAGACCTGGTGCTTGCCTGGACTAGTGGTAATTTGCAGAATCACAGCACCACCTTATGGCTGACCCTTGGAAATGCACCTATCTCCCGCATCTTGGGTAAAAACCAGACTCCTTATGCCAGAGCCAGCCAGGATCATAGATTTAGAGCCAAAAGGGATCCTTAGCGGTAATCTCGTCTAATCCTCTTACTTTACAGTTGAGAAACTGAGCTTCATGAGAGGTGAAGTGATGACTTTTCCAAAGTCACAATCAAATTGTAAGTGGTATAGTCAGGATTTGAACCCAGGTCCCCTGACTACAAATTGAGTACATTTTCCACTATATCATGCCTTAGAAATATTCCCTTTCCCCCTTGCCGCCCCCTCCCATCCTCCTCCTACATAACCTCTAGCTGAAAAGTCTCCTGGAGTGACTATTCCTAACTGACAAGCCTACCCAGCAGAAGGGAAAAGACTGAAAATTACCCAGGGAGTGACATGGAGGCAGGCTCCTTCTTGCTCTCCAAATCCCATGCTTCCAAGGACTTTCAGGTCTCTAAGAGCCAAGTCAGCAGACTTCTTAAATGGCTCACCTTCAAGCATCACCCGCCTCCCCCACATATCCTTCCCAAGAGATGTGGGGATTTATTTTCACCAGGAGGTGAGCAAAGGCACTTAGTGTAGAAGCCTTTAAAGCAACTAATCCAGAGGTCTTGTGAAAAGACCAGGTCACTGGGGGAGACAATGCATTAGAGGAAAAAAATTTCCCTAATTTACTGTGCTGCCTTCTCTCTAAAGAAGAATCACCGGGTAGCAGCCTGCCTCTATAGCTAAATCATTTTCCTGTGCCCTACTTGAGGATGCAGTGGGATGGTGGGTGGTGGGACTTTTAATGTGTTTTTGAATTTGTAATGAGAGGCAGCAGCAGATGGTAAAGGATTAATAAGCTTCATGTGACTACTAAAATAATTTAATCTGCCAAAAAATGGCTCATTAAAAATGTATTTTTTCCTAGAGGGCTCTTTCTTCATTAAAGTAAATCAGCCACCACGAGGCACCGTTGAGAGTTCAGTGCCCTCTACGAGGAACGCTCCAGGCTGGAGCTGAGCACAGATCGGGGGGAAAGGGGGAATAGCGTCACTCTTAGAATAGAATACCTCAGAGTCCCCTAGTTTCAAACAGCCATCTCTAGGGACTGAAAAGGAACAGTCCCTGGCAAGTAGAGTCTATGGTCTCAAATGGACTTCTCTGGATTTGAATAAGAACCATAAAAATTAACACCGAACTCCAGTTGCTTCCTTTTCACTCTATTTCCATTTCATTGGGCTCTCTATTTTGCCTCTGACCTCCAACTCTCTCCTTTGACCCCTGTCTTTCTACAGTTCTTTTTTTTCCTCTTAGCTTCACTATTTTCTTCCCACTTTTCCTTATCTCCTGCCTCCTCCCTTCCCCTGAATCTTAAACCTTCACTCTTCTCCATTGCTTGACTGCCCTTTGCTCCCTCCAGGGACCTCCTCCCATAGCCTTGCTTGACCCCTTGGACTCTCCTGAACTTGGTTGCCAAAGTCGATGGTCTTCTCTCTCTTCCCTTGCTGTCATTTTTTGGCCGTGCTTAGGTAGAATGTTAGGAGACCAGGGGAGAAAGCCCCTGGATAGACCTATTGTGCTAACTCAGGATGTTGGCTCCCAACTCGTTGTGATGCTGTAGTCCATCACAAGTCTGAGGAAGCAGGTGAATTCAGAGCAACCATCTTTCCAGTCTCCTTGACCTTTTTACTCCCTTGTCCCATACTCTGATCCAGACAAACTGGCCTTCTCTCTGTTCCTCACACAGATATTCCCCCTCCTGTCTCTTGCCTTTGCACTGGCCTCCCCCAGTTCTCCCTGAAATGTTCTCCCTCCTTACCTCTTAGAATCCTTCTCCTCAAGACACAGTTCAAACATCATCTTCTGGATGAAGCCTTTTCAGACCCTACCTTCATCCTAAGTACTATTGCCCTCCCTCCCAGAATACCTTGTATACTTGTTCTTATTGATTTTATTTTTTCTGTGTGTGTACATACATATATATATATACACACACACACACAGACACATTCACATATATATATATACATTTATACATACACATGAGTACATGCATGTATATGTGAATATGTACACATATTTGTGGTGTTGTTGAATCATTTTCCTGTCATGTCCAACTCTTCATGACCCCATTTGGGGTTTTCTTGGCAAAGATACTGGAGTGGTTTGCCATTTCCCTTTCTAGTTTATTTTACAGATGAGGAACTGAAAGTGGCTTGCCCAGGGTCACAGAGTTGATAAGTGTCTGAGGCTAGATTTGAACTCAGGAAGATGGAGTCTTCCTGATTCCAGGCCTGGCACTCTATCGATTGTGCTATCCAGCTTCTCTATAAACACATATATTCTTATCATTTTTCTCCATAGAATGTAAGTTTCTTATAAGGATTGTTTCATGCTTTGTACTTATATCCTCAGCACCTAGCCCAGTATCAAGTATATAGTGTGTGCTTAATAAATGCTTGTTGTTTGCTTGCTTACTTGATTGATTGATACTAAAAACAAGAGACTGAGTCAGTGCTCAGGCCTCAGAAGGTTTTTGCTCTGGTAAAAATCAACTTAGATGATTGTTACATTCTAAGGAGTGACTGTGATTTAAGCTCCACAGGTACACTGTCAGAAGAGCAGTCAGGAATGGGGTGAGAAGCCCACACAGTAAAGCTGTTTGGATTCCTGGGGCTTCAGGGTTGGGTTAAGCAGGAGTTGAAATGTTGGCCAACTGGCACCAAGCTTCACTGCCTGACTTCCCTAATGGAGTTTCTCTTCACAGTGCGGTGTTGGTTGGGCTGGTGATGGATTCATCTGTGGAAAGGATGTCGACATTGATAGTTACCCCGACGAGGAACTGCCATGCACTGGAAGGAATTGCAAAAAGGCAAGTAGAATGTGAGGAAGACATACTTGTGGTTTTCACACAACCACAACCACATCCTGGTTAGGAAGGGTCTCAGCAGAACCTTCCCTTCCCTTACACGCTCCCAGATAATTCCATCTCAAATGAAGCAAATGTGCCATTAACAACAAGGTAGGTCAATCTTCTCCATAGAAATTATGTCTGTCCTTCAGACAGATGTCAAGCGGAGCTTAACGAGGGTAGTACAGCTGGTGTTTGCCTCAAGGTGCTGAAAGCATGTGAACTCCTACAGCAAGCAGAAATTGCTAAACTTAGCACATAGTTAGTAATCATTTTTTTTTTTACTGGGCCCATGATTTTATCAGCATAGAGACATTGTATGACACTTCCACAACCCAAAACAAGCTCCTTCCCAATGATGTCCCACCCAGCTTACTCTATTGGAGGTGGCTTCCCCAGCAGTGGTCCCTGAATATCCTCCAGTCTCTCCACATATGTGGTCTTGGATCCTAAGGTCCAAATTTTCCTGGCCACCCTCTTTTTTTTGGCTATATTTGTCTATAAAAGGCAAATTTCATTTTGAATTCAAACTTCAATTTTCAATGCCTCAGACATGATTTGCCCCAAGTATCAGAACCACTGACAGCCTTGATCTTAGGTATAATTTTAGGCAATGTTTCCCCACTTAGGATAACTGCAAATATGTGCCAAACTCTGGTCAAGAAGATGCAGATAGAGATGGCATCGGAGATGCTTGTGATGAAGATGCTGATGGGGATGGAATCAACAATGAGCAGGTGAGGGTTTTCTTCCAAGGAAATGTGTGTTTTCAAGTGCCCAATAGCAATGCAGGGAAATTGCAGTTTTGTAGCAGTATTTTGGAGGATTCATACATAGAACTGTAACTCTTGCGTTAGACTATGTGCAATGTAAAAATACCATCTGTGAGATTCAGAAAGCCCCAATACACATAACAAGGCCAAGAAGATTTGCATTTGGTTTGTTTTTTTTTTTCTTTTTAGGATAACTGTGTCCTGACTCACAACGTTGACCAGAGAAACAGCGACCAAGATATCTTTGGAGATGCTTGTGATAATTGTCGAACCGTCATAAATAATGACCAGAAAGATGCTGATGGGGATGGAAAAGGAGATGCCTGTGATGATGACATAGATGGAGATGGTGAGTTATTCTTCTCTGTTCCTTGATTTTAACCTTATATATCTTACTGCTCTTAAAGCCCCTACTGGTAGCTAAGTGGCACAGCTAGTAAGTATTATGTGTCTGGGGCCAGATTTGAACTCAGGTCCTCCTTCCACTTCTCCCTGCTGTTTCTGACTAAACTTGTTTCTCTGGCACCGGGACATAATTTGGGTCATATATGCAATTTTCAGTGTGAGATCTAAATGTCACCATGTTAGACACACACCTCTATCAGTTTAGAAAATACCAAAAAGCGTTGTGGAATAGCGGGCAGAGAACCTGGATTTGAATCCTAACTTTGCCCTTTTCTGTCAGCGTCTTTTGGCAAGTCATTTCATTTCTTCTGGCCTCAGTTTCTCCAGCTGTAAAATAAGGAGGTTGGACTAGGTCACCCCTAAGGTTTCTTCCTGCCCTGGCCATGATCCTGTGAAACTGTGAGGTAATTTCAGCTGCTGCAAAGAGACTTTCTTTTCCCCAGGAATTAAGAATATTTTGGATAACTGTCAAAAAGTCCCCAACCGAGACCAAAGGGACAAAGATAACGATGGTGTCGGGGATGCCTGTGACAGCTGTCCTGATGTCAGCAACCCTAACCAGGTGGGTCGGATGCCGGTGTTTGAGTGTGAGCAGTTCTAGGGAATCCAAGGCTCTATGTGTAACTCTCTGTACAGAGATCCATTTAGGATCACCATCAAAGAAAACAGCCAAGTGCACCTTTGGCACATCTCCCTTAACCTATTTCCTGGCGTCTCTGAGCAATGAAACACACGTGTTTTCAAAGGGGGAAAAATGGGACCAGATAATCTCTGCAGCCCTCTGGGATTTGGTCCTCATTTCTCTGTCCCTGAAAGGTAGGCTGGCGACGGCCTGCTCATTCAGGGAAATGACATTCGTGCTGATCAACCAGAATCCCTTTGGATAGGATGAAGATGAGATGTGGCTCCTTTCCTCCCCCCCAGCAGGGCCCACACTTGGACCTTTCTGATTAAACGCCATCGCTTACTTGTTAAGTTTCCTTTTCTACTCCCCCTCTTTGACTAGATAATGTGGGACGGTGCGGCATTTTATTTTTAAAGCTTGGAGAAGAGGGAGCCATAGGCGAACAATGACTCATCACCTTGGTTCTCTTCCAAATATAAAAGCGATACAAAATCCATTGGCCCTGTCCTCCCTTGCCACTGCTGGGTGTCAGGCCTTGTGCCAGGGCTGGTGGCTGGCTCCACAGCACCCCCAGCCGCCACCCAGCTACCTCTCAGCTCTTTTATAATTAGCTCGTGTGGTGTGTGGGTAGCCCAGCCACATAGCTTGATATTTTAAAAGGTTTTTAAAAAATCCAACAATGTGCCTACACCAATATGGTGTTGTCCTTTTGCAGTTTTACAGAGTATCGATTCCGGATATATCATTCCCCAGACTTAATGTTAAGCCAGGCTTGGATTTGGGGGAACATTCTTGTTGGAACGGTCCTGTACTAACAGTGTTTTGTTTTATCCGCAGTCCGATGTGGATAATGACCTGGTCGGGGACTCCTGTGACACCAATCAGGACAGGTATAGTACACCTCCCAGCTATAAGAATAGCTTAGAAAGGAAAGGAAAGGAAAAAGAAAGGAAAAGGCAGGAAGAACATGTTAGTTTTCAAACTTTCTGCCACCAACCTGCTTTGAGAGCCTTCCTGATGGTAGGGAGCTGGCAATGAGTCTCTGGGCCCAAAGTCAGGAAAAGTACATATCTCATAAGCAGCCCTAAAAATTCTCAGACAAGCTTGGTCCCTGTCATGATGAAGCATAGACCAGGTGAAAAGAAGAAATTCCAGTGCAAGAAATTTAGAGACTGTTCTCTTTGCTCAAGGGAAATCTCAGTGTACCATAAACAGTGCAGAATGTGTCTGAGTTGATGTTTCATTAACTTCAGGATTTCATTAAGTGGACTTGATTAGTAGATACTTTTTTTTTTTGGTTGGGGGAAGAAAGAGGAGAGGGGAAAGAGAAACAGGGAGGGAGAGAGAAAGGGAGAAGGAGTTATGGAGAGGGAGGCAGGGATGAAAGGAAGCAGACAGAGAGGGAGGGAGGGAGGTAGAGAGAAAGAGAGGCAGGAAGGGAGGTGGAGGGAAGGGGCAGTGGGAGGGAGGGAGGTGCAAAGAATGAGGCAGAGAGAGAAGAATGAAGACAAAAATATCACCATCTCTTCCCTAGAGGAGCTTAAAACCATTTACTAGTCCTAGCCTTTTCTACCTCCTTGGGAAATCTTTACAGAAGCCAGGAAAGGAACAAGAGAGGGAGTGAATTTCCTCCATTCCCTGCTAGGCCATAATACCACACTGCATTTGTGTGTCATTCTTCATTTCCTTTTGGGTCTACAGAGTAAAGAGGAGTGATGAGTGAGAGACTCATAAATGGAGTCTCCCTGCCTCCATTCATGGGCCCACACAGAAGGCTCAAGGCTGATTAGGGTCAGGGTCATTGCTCAGAAAACCTTCTATCAAGATTGTCATTTTTAGAGAAGCTTGCGCTATAATTGTGGAAGGAATACACTTTGTCAAACATAAAGAAATAAAGTTATTGTTGTTATTATCTGCTGCAAGAATACCAAGTCCCGTATTTTCGGAATTCCTAAAGCATCTTTTTGCACTAGCTTCTGAGTATTGCAAATGTGACTCATCCAGTTAATACTTTAATTCCAACAAACCCCCAAACCTGCAGAAAATGAAATCCCTTATTTTTGCATAAAACCATTCAAAGATATAGAAAGGTTGCTGATGGAAATTGCCCAACCTAATGGTTTTTAAAACAACTCCAGGACAGGCAATTCCATCATTTAGGCCATGGGGCTTCATGCTTGTTTGGAATGGTTTTCCCTTCTCCAGATCCATGTATCTTCTCCTCACTCACTAAGTGGATCTGACAGTGAACAGCTTCATCTTGGGTTTAGGGACTCCTTGCCTCCCTCCCCTCTCCCGCCTCTTCCCTCTACCACTGGAGGACCAAGGTAGGAATGTGGGGACAAAATGGGCATTAGCTGTCTCAGATCAGGCCCAGTTGGGAAAACTTCCTAGAAGACAAGATCAATTTTATGATTTCTTGAATGAAAGAGGAAGCCCAGACTTACCTTGCAATAGCCCTGAACCCTGGGAATCCTTGGAAAGAAGAAATTCTTTAGACCAGGGCTAACTTCTATCTGCCTCCTCAGAATTAAAGTGGCCTTGGAGGGTATAGGGTCATCATTCACCTTGTCATTTTCTCCCCCACAGCATTCATCTCTGAATTCCTGTTTGATACATAGCTAGTGTGTGTGTATGTATGTATACACACACACATATATATACATATACATATATGTATGTATATATTATATATACATATATGTATGTATATATATTATATATACATATATAAACCACTTTAAGGTTTACAAAGTGCTTTAATTATGTTATCTCATTTAATCCTCAAGACAACCCTGGAAGATAGGTGCTATCATTATCAACCCATTTTACAGATGAGAAAATTAAGGTAGATAGCGATTAAGTGACTTGCCCAGGGTCCTACAGCTAGTAAGTGTCTGAGGCTAGATTTGAACTTGAGTCTTCCTGACTGCAAGTTCAGCACTCCATCCATTGTGCTAAGGATCTTGTCTTCTCTCAATCTAGCATGAAATCATGGGGTTTTTAGGGGGGACAGTAGAATTGAAGTATAGGCACACGGAAGCTGATCTCTAGAGCTGACAGGGGCCTTTGAGGTCCTCTAGTTGAAAGCCCTCATTTTGTCGATGAAGAAATTTAGGTTGAAGGAAGTAAATTGATACGCCCAAGGTCACAATGGTAGCAGATGTCAGAAGCAGCATCTTAATCCAAGTTATCTGACTCCAAAGTCAGTGAGTGCTTTCTCCACTGTCTTCTAGCACATCTAGTCTGATTTTATCGTGGAAACTGAGGCTCACAGATAACAAATGACTTATCCAAAGTCACAACAAATAGTCAATAGCAGAGCTTCCTTCCCGGGGTATCTGATTCTGAATCCAGTGTTTTCTTGACCATACACACATTCAACAGATGCTACTAATCAATGTCTGGTAACAAAAACAACAGAAATGACACCTAATGAAACAGCTGTGGCTTTGGATCCAGAAGTCACAATGTTAAATCCCACTTCTGCCATTTAAATATATGTGTGACCTTGTACAAGTCACATCATCTCTCTGAGCCTCAGTTTTTTCATTGGTAAAATGAGATGGTTGGACTATGCAGCCTTAAGGTCTCTTCCAGCTCTAAATTTATATTCCTAGGATCCCTTTTCAAGGCAAGAAGGGGAGGTTCTAAGCAGGAAATAACAGTGATTTGTATCCTAGTAAAAGTGAAGTTTTTGTTTTAATGGGTGAAAAAGGCAAATACCAAAGAGAAAACTTCAATATAAGCTCTTTGATATCACTTAACTAGTTTTCAGCCCTGTCAGCTGACCCTCGACCCTCCCTGAGACAGCATTCTCAAGATAACGTGTTCAAAATAAGTCAGGAGATTGAGGCTCAATGGCCAAAAAGGTCTACTCTATTGTCCCCTCCCTGTCATCTCTCTGCAGCGATGGAGATGGACACCAGGACAGCACCGACAACTGCCCCACCGTCATCAACAGCTCCCAGCTAGACACAGATAAGGACGGGCTGGGAGACGAATGTGATGATGATGATGACAATGACGGAATCCCAGACCTCGTCCCTCCAGGCCCTGACAACTGCAGACTAGTCCCCAACCCAAGCCAGGAAGATGTCAATCGTAAGGCAACAGAACCCATGGCCACTATGACTAGGGAAATACACGGACACGGTCACACATCAGCACACCATCACTTTGTTCTCCAAAATGGAGTTTCATTGATACCTTTTGTTTTTACATCAAAATAATTTCTAGACATACACCAACCCACCCCACTCAGTGAGCCTTGGATTCCAACAGAGAAAAAAATATTCAACCACCAACCACATTTGACAGCATAAGCAGAGTCTTTCACCTATAATCCTTGACCTATCCTAAGAAAGGAGGGTGTAACATTTCTTTCTTCTCCAGGGCCAAGATTGGCCATTATAATTACACAGCATTCATTTTAGCCTTATTTGCATTTAAATTTTTGTGGTCACTGTACATATTCTCCAAGTTCTACTTGTTATATCAGGTTCTTCCTGATATTTATCAGTTTTTCCCCTATTTCTATGAATTTCTTATATTCATTGTTTCTTTTGGAGCAAAGAGATTCCATTGCAGTCTCCTCTGTCAACAGTCTCTTATTTCATGTTTTTTTCCTACTGTACGAGATAGCACGTTCACTCTTCCAAAGGCGCTCAGGCCAAGGTGGTCACAGCTTTTTCATCTTAGACTTTCATAACTAAGTTTATTTCTCTGTATCGCTGTGACCTACATTTGAATCTCTATTGTTTGAGCCACAGAGGTCAGTAAAAAGGGAAGAGAAGTGTCCAGACCTATAAGACTACATATGTATGGACAAAAAAAATTGGACAGAATATTGCATACAGTGTCCACAAAGGGAGAAGAGCTACTGCTTTTGTTATCACCAAGGCCTTGATGGAGGGAGGTGAGGGTAGAAGGGAAGATGAGGCAGTGTTGACAGTAAGGTCCTTGAGGAGATCAGAGGTGACAGCCTTAGAGGGAGTCCACTGCCAGCTCTGACACCTTCCCTACCGGGAAGTCCTGAAACCCAAGCCAAGAAGGGACTGGGGAGAGGAAATATGGCCCTAGGAAACTTTGAGATATACCAGCTAAGGTTGCAAACTATAATATTTGTGTCCCTTTCTTCATTCAGGGTCTCACATTACATCCAGTTTGAGTAAAGCGCTGGGAAGGGATGGGACAAGAATGTTTAGCTGGATCTCCCGTTGATCCCCAGCTCTGTTTCAAGAGCTAGAACAGCTAATTCCTCACTGGGGTGGTGGGATAGAGACACCTGTCACCTGAAGGACTTGTCCTTGGCCTGGAAGTTGAAAGCAGGTCAGCTATTGGATGCTGCACAATGAGATTAGAACTTAGGGAAGGACTTTCTGTTCTTATTGTCTAACTTCATCTTTATCCTTATCTGGAAGAGATGAGTAGGGACTAGTGTCACCAAACCTTTCTCCTATTTCCCTGGTGCATCCAGGTGATGGTGTGGGGGATATCTGTGAAACAGACTTTGACCAAGACCAGGTCATTGATCGGATTGATGTGTGCCCTGAGAATGCTGAGGTCACCCTGACAGATTTCAGAGCCTACCAGACTGTTGTCCTGGACCCTGAAGGTGATGCCCAGATTGATCCTAATTGGGTGGTTCTGAACCAGGTGAGTTTGTGCTTTATTTTATTGGGAGGGTAGGATGCACATATGCCGTGCTTGTCTTTCCCCTCTAGGAGTATTTAGTACTCTGATTTTACCTATGTTTCTTTGGTCGGAAGTGACCCACTCCTATTATTATTAGTAATGTTACTGCATTTATGATTCTCTCCCTCTTGCCCCTCTTCCAAAAAAAAGGTGGGGAGGATTTCAGGTGGCAAGATCTTCCCAATGAACAAATAAATAAAATGAAACACAGAGGGGTTGAGTAGCATGCCCAGAGTCACACAACAGTTTTACATTTTTCTACCTGCAGGGAGCTAGGTAAAACCAGAAAGATAGGAAGTCAAACATGGCCTCAGACCTTACTAGTTGTATGAACCCAGCCAAATCACTTAACTTCTGTCTGCCTCAGTTTATTGTTGTTGTTTGGTCAGTTTCAGTCATGTCTAATTCTTTGTGACCCAAT
>NW_020954550.1:5533813-5542577 GCF_900497805.2 Vombatus ursinus
AATAAGTGACTAAGGCCAGATTTGAACTCAGGAAGAGGAGTTTTTCTGACTCCAGGCCCAGAGCTGTGGACTCCACTGTGCCACCTAGCTGCTTCAGTTTCCTCATGTGTAAAATGGAGATAAAAATATCACCTACCTCCTAGGGTTGTTGTGAGGATTAAATGAGTCAATATTTGTAAAGCATTTTGCAAACCTTAAAGCTCTATATAAATACTATTTATTACTATCATTATTGTTCCAAAATTAAACATTTATCCTTTCAAGCTTAGGTGCCCACTTTATTAATCCTGCTTAACTTTTAGATATATGAGACCCTGTCCAGTGGCAAGACCTCAGACACCAAGCCTGGCCCAGGAGTCAAATGCATATTGTACGGTATCCTCTGGGTGTGCATCATCTCCTGCCACCTTGACATGAGGCAGAGAAAAAAGGTCCTGAACGTGAATCCAGCCAGGCCTAACAGGACCTGACTATCAGGTTCTTACTGACTTTTTTAGAAAGTAGTAGAGCAAGGATTACAAACAGGGCCTCCTGATTCCCAGTCCCTTTTTTTTGTTTAATTTTACTAAAGAAGGCATGGGAAAGTATAAAAAGCCCTAGATTTTATATATATAGAGAGAGAGATATATATATATATATGCATGTATGTATGTGTATATATGCATGTATATATGTATATACACACATATATATATGCATACATACATATATAAACATTCATTTGTAATCTGTCCCTGTCAATATCCTCTTCCTACCCCAACCCCTGCCATTGAATGAAAAACAAAACAAGCAAAAACTAAACAACAAAAACTAAAACCTCATCATAAACATGCATATTGTCCATCAAAATTGACCTTGCCAAAAAATGCATGTCTCTCTCTGCATTTTAAGTTCCTAAACTCTCTGGCAGGAGCTAAGTGGTTTATTGTTGCATTGATCAGAATTCTAAAGTTTTTCAATGTTGTCTTTCTCTACAATATTGTCGTCATTACATAAATTCTTCTCCTTGTTCTCTGAATTAGTTCATAGAGATTTCCTGTGTCCTCTGAAACCATCCTTCCCATCATTTCTTATAGCACAATAATATACTTTTATATTCATATACCATGAATATATCAACATTCATATAATAATGGCATGACATAAGTAATGTATGTGAATGGTAAATGGTATACTACATGATGGCATACTATATGAATGATAGATGATAGTATACCTTATACTATATATACTATATATAATATATAAATGGTAGATGGTCCATAGTATACCTTATACTATATATATATCAATGTAGTATACCTATACCATCTACCATTTATATACCCAATTTATTTACTTATTAAATAATTTAGATAATTTATTATTATCTGATTATTTATTTATATAGGCAGATAATATAATTTAATCTTTTTCAACAGGAGGAAACCCTCTTGTTTCTCAGTTGAGGTTACTATGAAAAGAGCTGCTGTGAATATTTTTGCAGATACTGTGCTTAACCTCTTTCTTTTATGACTTTTGGAAGTTGTGATGTCCAGCTCTGCCATGTATGAGCTGCGTGACCGTTAAGTAAGTCACTGAACTCCACTGGGCCTGAGCTTCCTCACCCGTAAAATCAGAGGGTTGGAGAAGATGACTTCTCAGGTCCCTTTGAGGTACAAACCTCTGGTCCTCTGGTCAGTGTCTGGAAGGTGAGATAGCCCCAGGGACTTAGGCTTAGAGCAATACTACAGTAGAACTATTTGTAGCAAAAGGGAATAATTGAGTCACTAAGCAATTAAATACATTCGAGGGCTGGTAGTTTTCTTAGCAAGTACAAAGGAGAGATAAATGATTAGCTGAACTCTATAACTAAGGCTAAGTGCTTCTGTGTTAGGCTCTTTTCACTCCCTAGAAAAGGCTGAGGTGGTCCCCCGGGTTAGCCGGACAGGCCATCTCTCTTAGACAGGTGGTGATCTGGGCCCATCTCTGAATAGCAGGAGGAGAGAATGGCACAGATTTCACCAGAGAACTGTGGAGCACTCTGAACAATCCCAAACTGCTCGGGATTGCACCACCTAGCATCCACAAACTACCTCTCCAGGCTGCTTTTTTTTTTTTATGACTCCCATCCATATGCTCTATGTTCTAGACAAACTGGCTTCTAGCTCTTTTCTCCAAATTCAGCCTTCCATTTCCCATCTCCCGTCATACTTTCACATGGGCAGTCACCCCCAATGCCTGGAATGGGCTTCCTTCTCACCTCTGTCATAGCTTCCTTTGAGGTTCAGCTCAGGTGCCACAACCTATAGGATGCCCCCTGCTGCACTCTCTCTGTCTCCCCTTCTCTCTCCCCCTCCCTCCCTCCCCCCTCCTCCTCCTTTCCCCCCCTCCCCCTCCTCAGTCCAATTTACCTTGTACCTTATCTGTGTTGTAAACTGACTCCTTCTAGGAGCACACATATACTTAGAGCACGGTGCTTGAAGACTGGCATTCTTCTGTTTTGTCTTTGCAGCATAGTGGTTAGAGAACTGACCTAAGAGTCAGAAAGACCTAGCTTCAAACCTCGCCTCTGTCCCATACTGGCTGTGAGACCCTGGCAAGTCATTTAACCTCTCCTTGCCCCACACAATTCTCTAAGACTATTAGTTGCAAAGCAATTACAGATATATATTTTCTCATTCCTACCTACACCAATGGAATGATAAGTTTGGATCACCCTAAAAGGTGCGTGTTTGTATTTTTTAAATAAAAATTTTATTTTTTTCAATTATCAAGCATTTTTTATCCCAATCTCCCCCCATGCTGGAAAAAAATATGTAAAAACAAAATCCTTGAAATAAATATGCATAGTCAAGCAAAACAAATTCCCCATATTGACCATAGCCAAAACCCTATCTCCTTCTGCATATTAATCCATCACTTACCTCTCTTTGTCAGGAGGTGAACAGCATTCTTTATCATCAGTCCTGTGCAATCCTTAATGTTTGCTATATAAAACTTTACATGTCATTATCCTTTCTCTTTGAGCTAAGGCAGAGTCCTTAAGGAGATCATTAAAATAGTTTTATGGGTAAACCCAGGGCATATAGTATTTTAAATGTCAACATGCCAATACAACAACATGGCATTTGGAGTTATGGACTTCCATGAGCTCATCCCACCAGTTCTAGAATTGCTTTCAACTAGCTGAATCTTCCTTTGCAGGGCATGGAAATTGTGCAGACAATGAACAGTGATCCTGGCCTGGCAGTTGGTAAGTCCAGAGGGGCAGTGGCCACCAGGTATAGTAAAGTTCCATTGAGTAATACCCAGATTCTAGTAATGTCCTCTAATGACATTTGAGTAGACATATGTATTTTCCCTCTCCCCTCATTCCTTTTCAATAGAACTGTTTCTTCTCTCCTCAGGGTACACAGCTTTCAATGGTGTTGACTTTGAAGGCACCTTCCATGTGAATACCCAGACAGATGATGACTATGCTGGCTTTATCTTTGGTTACCAAGATAGCTCCAGTTTCTACGTGGTCATGTGGAAGCAGACAGAACAGACCTATTGGCAAGCCACGCCATTCCGGGCTGTTGCAGAGCCAGGCATTCAGCTCAAGGTATCAGTCCCCACCTACCCTCCTCCCCAGGATGGGAATCTGGGCCTGGGCCTCCTACCCCCTCACCAGGCACACTGCTCAGACGAAAACACTTAACACATTCTCCTCTTTTCATAGTTACTTGTACACATGCCTTTCCTCTCCTACTAGATTAAGAGCACCTTAAGAAAAAAGGATGGTACAGACAGTTCCTGCTTTATGTAACTTAGCATTGCAAATTTGACTTGATATAAATAATTCTGAAAGAAATCCACATTCTGAAAAAAACACCTATGTTAACTTTACTGTACAGTATTGTGCCCTCATGGCCTCCCATCCCACCCCCAACTCCACCCCTCCCCCCCCAAAAAAACCTGAAAAAAAAAAACCTGCCAAGTAAAAGTAGAACAACACGGATATGGAGAGATGACCACCTCCACAAGGAAACTGGGGGCTTGGCTTGAGACCTACCCCATGGAGAGAGGAAACCTTTGCTCCACTCCACTCATGTCTGTCCTTCATCCATCTGCAGTCCCCAAGTGTCACCTGTCCTCTCTGGGTCCTTGTCCAGCCCCCAGGTGTCTGCCCTCAGCTCATTCTTCTCCATTCTGACCAGGCCCCCACACGGCTGACCCCGGCCCCAACATGTACTTGCATTGTGTGCCAGCCCCCTTCCTGCTCTCTCCTTCCCTTCCCTGGGTGAATTCGCATTACGTAAAAATCACTTTAAGTAGAGGTCTGGAGACCAGTCCACATAAGGTAAAGTGAGAACTGTCTGTATTGTATTGGTCTTTGTATGCTACTGATTGTTAGCACAGTAATTTTGTACAAAGTTGGTATTTAATAATTACTGGTTAAATTGAATTGAAGTGAACCGACTCATTTAGCACCAGTTCATAACAATTGCCAGGTCACCTGTCATTCAGTTAAGTTATTCACCAGGCATTTTATTAAGTACCTCCTGTTCTGAGCCACTGTACTAAGTACTAGGGCTAGAAAGACAAAAGCAAAAACGGGCCCCTGACCACCATTCTACTGGGGGGAAACAACAGGCACGGAAATAAATATAAAACATATACAAAGTAACAATGTTGCCATTTAATCAAAAATTTACCTTAATAAGGTCCTTGGTTCATAAGTGTGTAATTAATAGGCAGAGAAGAATAGACTGGAATATTAGCTAACATCTATATACTGCCCACTGTGTACTAAGTGCTTTACAATTATAATCTCATTTGATCCTCGCAACTACGCTGGGAAATAAGTGCTATTATTATCCCCATTGTACAGATGAGAAAACTGAGACAAACAGCAGTTAAGTGACTTGCCCAGGGTCACACAGCTAGCAAGTGCCAGTGGCTGATTTTGAACTCAGGTCTTTCTGACTCCAAGCCTCGTGCTCTAGCCACTGCACCCCCTCCCTTGCCCAATGGGATAGATCAGAATTGCCCAATGTTTATTACAAAAGGACTGGGAGAACATGAGACAAAACAGCATTTAAATTTCTTCCCCTACCCCCTCTTCTATGATTCCATTGATGTGGTGAAACACCCAGTGTGGAAACTCCCTCCAATGATGCAACTCAGCAACTTCTCCTCCTCTGTAGCTTATATTGCCTTAGAGACTTGCTTGGTTCACCAAGACACTGAATGACTTGTCTAGGCTAACCCAGCTAGGTCTTGAACACAGGTCTTCCTGGCTCCAAGGCCAACTCTCTCTATCCACTATACCGCACAAGTGGTATTTATATAGCTTGAGTATTTTTATATCTGTTTTGTTGTTGTTTCTCAAACAAGGTAGTCTGATTATAAACTTGACTTCAGATCTCTTAGACCTCCTTATCAGGATTCTCAAGTGAAGGTGAGAAAGCACACTTGGACTTCCATCTTATAATTTTGTTATGTCTCTAATCAGGCCGTCAAGTCAAAGACAGGACCAGGGGAACACCTCAGGAACTCCCTGTGGCATACTGGGGACACCAGTGACCAGGTGAGGCTGCTGTGGAAAGATTCAAGAAACGTCGGCTGGAAAGACAAGGTGTCCTACCGATGGTTCCTACAGCACCGGCCCCAGGTTGGCTATATCAGGTAGGAGGACGAAGGCTAGAGAGCTCTTGGAAAAGGGGCTGTAATTCCAGGACTTGGCCTTCTCTTCCTAGTCTTTAAATGCCATCTAGTAGAATGTAAGCACCTTGAGGGCAGAAACTATTGTGGGTTTTGTCTTTATGTCCCAGTGTCTAACCAAGTTCCTTGCATATAGTAGGTGCTTGATAAACACCTATTAAATTTGAATTAAGCTGAAATGCTCTTGTGCATTTCCAGTATCTTCACTTCTCAGAGCCTGTCCATATCCAAATTCCTCTGAGTTGTTAGGTTAGAAGTTCTCACCCAACCTACAGATTCTAAGAAAGAGGCAACAGGAAGTTTTCCCAGTCTCCAGCCAGACTCTTCACTCTTATAACCATAGGCCATTGTGGGCACAGATTGAACATCCAGGTTGGCTTAGCCTAGGTGATTTGATATGGGATTTAACTGAGATTCTATTTCTACAAGACTATTCAAAAGGGCATGAGAAAACAGAGGACTCTGGAAATATCTATGGGATATCAGGTAGAAACTTGCCAGGTGAATTCCATCATGACTTTATAGTCACACCACATAAGTAAACACTCATTACCACAAGATTTGAAGAGGAGATGGTAAAGGACCTTATTATTTTTTTAATTTATACCCTGTCTCCCCGTTCCTCCAATGTCCTGAGCCCACAGCCAAACCATTGCATTTGGAAACACTGCTTCCAAAGCTACCACTCGGGTAAGGTTACTGGAGCCTTGTCCCAGGGTATCAAATTTAGAGGACACTGAAACCATTTGTCTTCCTTCAGCAGCATAAAAATAATGAGTTTAGCACCTAATTAACCAGAATAATTAAAGTAAGAAGCTACTAGATGGCAGGCTGGGGTGAGTGTGGACTGATCCCCAAGTTGACTGAAGGCCCACTTTGTGCCACTTGCCCCAATGCTTCTTGATTGACTGATTGATCAATCACCAAATGGGCCAATCAAAGCCATAACTAAGGAGTTTTGGTGGGGAAGCATTCATTAAGTACCTTTTGTGTGTCGGGCATCATGACAGATGTCAGGGATACAAATGCAAACGTGAACCAATCCCTGTCCTCAAGAAGCTAATGTTCTACTAAAGAAATACAAAACATGCATCATTATAATAATAATAATAATAATAGCTCACATTGATGTAGTGCTTCAAAATTTTTAAAACACTTTACATGTATTATTATTTCATTTGATCCTCACAACCATCCATTGAGGTAGCTGCTACTATTATCCCCATAGTTGAGAAAACTAGGAGTGAAAGAGGTTAAGTGACTTATAGTGGGTCACACAGGTACTAAGTGAGTAAGGATTCAAATTCAGATCTTCCTGATTCCCCAGGACCCTGTCCATGATGTCTCCTAGAAAATACAGGATATACATAAAATAAATGCACAGTGGTGGGGCAGGAGAAGGTGGAGAAAAGTCAAGAAAGACCTCTTGAAGGAGGTGCCTCTTGACCTGAGCCTTAAAAAGAACTACAAGTCCTGAAAGCTGGAAGCAAGGAGGGAGAACATTCCAGGGATGGGGGACACCTGATCCCAAGCCCCTTCCGCCACATTTGTGTCCATGATTCTGTGCCCATCACTGTTTCTGGGGGCCTGTCAGCACACCATTACTGGCCAGGCATCAGCGCCACTCTTCCCCCTTCTGAAGTCTCATGAAGAATGCCAATTACTGTGTTCTCTGCAGGGTACGTTTCTATGAAGGCTCCGAGCTGGTGGCCGACTCAGGAGTGACCATTGACACCACCATGCGTGGTGGGAGACTGGGAGTCTTCTGCTTCTCCCAAGAGAACATCATCTGGTCCAACCTCAAATACCGCTGCAATGGTAAGCTTATTACCAAATTATTATTGCTGTTATCCCAAGTGACCCTTGACTTATTTTTATACTGTCCCTTCCTCCAAAAAGCTCAAAATATTTACATAATGCTAATTCGCAGTAACCTCACAACCCTGTTGTAAGGAAAGCAAATGTCGATCTCACTTTTCATGCTTTACAGATGAGAAAATTAAGGCCCATGGAAATGAATGGGTTTTGCCTAAGATCTTAAGTTAGTTATGACAATGGTTCTCAAACATTTTTTAGTCTGAAAGCCCCTTTAAATTCTTAAAATGTTTGAGAACTTTTGTATATGTGTATATGTGTGTGTGTATGTATGCATGTTAAATCTATTGATATTTACCATATTAGAAAATAATTTCAACCTCACAGATCCCCTGAAGTGATGTCGGGAATCCTGAAGGGTCCCCAGTCAACTCTTTGAGAGCCAATGGGTTAAAGCTTCTGGCTAGGACTTCTTTAGACTAAGAACCAACGAAGAATTCAGTCATATTTAGATTTGAGCATACATGCGGATCTTGGCCTTTAGTCTCACGTGATTAATTCTCAGTCTCATCTTCTTCCTCCTCCTACGCCAACCAAAACCCACCTAGGAACTCATCGGCTAATGGCTAGAGAGCAGGAAGGGACCTTAGAGGCCATCTAATTCAATTGCACCATTTTAAAGATGAAGAGACTGAGACCCAGACAGGTGAAGAAAACCTGCCTGGGCAATTCATGATGTGTCTTAGATTGCGGAGCTGGCTTGGAGCCCTCTCCATGGGCTCAGCAGTGACCTCTATAGACTCCCTCGGGAGCTCTAGCGACAGAATTGTAGGAGCCACAATAATCTTTCATTCATTTTCTTCCTGCAGATACCATCCCCGAGGACTTCCAAGAGTTTCAGACTCAGAATTTTGATCGTATAGATAACTGAGCAAGAGGAAACAAACCACAATTTCTTTTCTAAAGACTAAAGCAATATATTTTTAAATCTTACATATCTCGGTACCTGCCGTGGCTTTTTCTCACCACTGCAAATATGTCAAGACTTTTCTTATGAATGTGACAATAAAAAGGAGATTAAGTCATTTCTAAATATCTTGTGACCCAGACATAATTTAGGAGCTGCTCAGCTATTTTATGGTGCTATGATTAGTACTCTGGACTTGGAATCCAGGGATCCAAGTTCAAATCTCAGTGGATTCTCCTTTTGTTGTTGTTGTTGAGTCATTTAGTCATGTTCAACTCTTCATGACCCCATTTG
>NW_020954550.1:5542646-5544329 GCF_900497805.2 Vombatus ursinus
CTCATGAAGATGAGTCTTCCTGATTCCACACCCAGTGCTCTATCCACTGGGCCACCTAGCCACCCCTCCTTACATTTTTTTAAAAGCAAGTTGGCTCTGGTGGACAGACTGGGCAGGGTGTGATAAGTAAGGTCTAAATCACAGGTCAGATCCTTAGCCATTCTACTCATATTTACAGAGAATAAAACAATTCCAAAGCTATGGAGTACTTCCTACCTTGGATCTACCATCTCAGAAAAGCATACCATCAGGCCCTAGGACAAGGGTTCTTCAGCTTTTTGTACATCATAGACCTCCTTTGGGAGTCTGGTAAAGCCTATAGACCCCTTTTGGGAATAATCTTTTTAAGTGCATAGGATTACAAAGGAAATCAATTCTGTTGAAATAGTTATCAAAATATATGGATTTTTTAAAGATACAAGTTCATGGATCTCAAGTTAAGGGTCCCTGCCCAGGGAAACCAGAACAAAGAGTATGGATGACTCCACGTGAACCCCTCACCACTACTAGAAAAAAAAGTACCGTCAAGGATAGTAAATAGTAAGACAAGATGCCATGAGGATGAGGCTGGTATATGTTCTGTGTAGGAGATTCCTCTGGAATACTCCTGAGGCTGCAAGAAACATCGAATTGAGGGCTAATGGATTAACTTGGCACTTTCACCAAGGTGTTTAGGAGAGCAAGGTAAGGGGAAATGGGCTGGCTGGTGCCTCTTGGATGGAAACAGGCCATGACACAAAGTCAAGAGAAGACCTGGGAGTAGATTAAGTGAAGAAAAATGTACTCCTTGGTCCGTGGACCTGGGCTTCGTTTTGGGGGCTTGACACCCAGGTAGGTCAGTTTCTCTTTGGTTCATCAATAACCTTTCCTGGATTTCTCCAGGAAAATCTCTAAGGCAAAGTTTATGGCTGCTGTTTATGTCTAGGGTTTCCCCAAAATCAAATAACAGGTTTCCCAATTCCCATACAGACCTACATGGGTAACAGGGATGGGGCATCTTTTTATTTCCCCTCCTTCAGAACTTTATAAGACTTAAAAGATGCACAGGTACCTACGAATATATACAGAAATATAAAACTCTCCAATAGCCCATTCCACTCATTTCACACTCTTGGAAGGGAAAGACCCATTGTGGGACTGCTGAACAGCTATTTCTCCTTCTCTGTTGACCAGTTATTTCTCATTCTCTTTGGACCCTCGCTGTCAGAAGAACTTATAATTATCCTGGAGGGTTGTCAAGGTCCAGATCTCCTGGCCCCACATTTCATGGCTTTAGTCCTCCACTCTGCAGGGTACTTCTAGGGACGGTCTTCTCCAAGAAATACATTGTTACAGAAACCTCCCTCTGGGGAGGTGTCTGATTGTCGAAATCAGGAACCCTCAAGGTCAGGGTTACTCATAAGGTAGTACCCAAGGCTGTAAATATTTATTTCTCGGGATCACTAGTTGCTGATCTTTGTTTAGAAAAGGAAATAGGAAGGCAGAAGGCGGCAATCAGGGTCTCAAAGTCCAAGGCTACCCTGGGCAAACATATATCTCTCACTGCCATGTGTTTCTTCTGCTGTAAGTTGCTGCTGATAGTGGGTGAAGGAGAGGAAAGGAGAAATTTTGTCCCCCTCCGCTTGCTACATATTCAAACCTAAAAGTCCAAGGGAGAGGAAATGGTGGGGGGGGGGGGGGGGG
>NW_020954550.1:5544351-5578202 GCF_900497805.2 Vombatus ursinus
AAACCTTTTCCATGGTTCATTCTTATAGACTGAAGAGGAGGAAGGTTCCCCCTACAAAAGTCTTCATCCTGTTCCTCAGTTGCCGGTCATCCTCAAGGCAGCCTAAGGCACCAGGGATCAATTAGAAGTTCCCAGAATCCTCCCAACAAAGACGCAGGGTGACTGTCTCTCAGCAAAGGACCAGGGCACATGTCTAGATCAATGGGAAGTACTTCCTTTTGACAAAGATATATGCTCCATCGTCTCGTCAGGTGGATTGAGGGGGACTTATCAAGGTCTCCTAATCATGCCTGCTACAAAAGAGAAGAATTGAGGCTAGCTGAGGCCAAGAGACACAGTGAAGCTGCACCTGTGGTGGTGTTGAGTGCTGGCAGTCACAGATGTCCATCATCCAAAGATGCTCCATACACAGTATATATCAGAATTTAAAGTGTTCTGGATAACGAAACTGAAACCTGTCTATAAAAATTGTACCCACAGAGCTTACACCTGATTTCATAGGATCCTAAATTTTCTGTGGGCATAGATTTTAGAGATCTTCTTGTCTTATGTACAAATCAAGAAAATGACTTGCCAAAGGTCATGCAGGGGGGCAGCTAGGTGGTGCAGTATATAGAGCTCCAGCCTTGGAGTCAGGAGGGCCTGAGTTCAAATCTGGCCTCAGACACTTGATACTTACTAGGCAAGTCACTTAACCCCAATTGCCTCAGAAAAAAAAAAAAAGTCATGCAGGCAGAAAGTGGGATTCAAACCCAGGTCCTTTGAGTTCAAATTCAGGACTCTTTCTCCTCCTTAGAGAAAGGTGCCTGTAGCAGCCAGGTGATTCCCACTATCTCTGTTCTCTCACCCCACAGTCTGTTAGGAATAGCATCTGAGTGTAGGATGTGATCACAGCAGTTATCAATGAAGAATTAAAATTCAGCAGGAATGCTGAATGCCCATAAGGCTTACCCTCCCTCTCATTACTTCTGCCGCTGAGGTTCAGTACCTCAGAAATCAGCAATGCATCCCTGCCGTCGTTTGGGGACCGTTGAGGAGAAATTGGCCCATGGCTGGCTCAGAGGGTTGGGTTTTAGGCTTTTCCCATGTTTCAACCCTAGCAAAGAGTCCGTGATTACTGGAGGGATGGGGGATGGGGAGTGGACAGGAGCTACAAGGTGCCAAGATGAGTGGGTTAGAACTGTTGGTCAGCCTTCTTTCTGTGGATGGTCTAAAAAGTCTTGTATGTGAGAGTTACAGGGGAAAGAATGGCTAAGAACTTATAATTCAAGCTTCTGCCTCAGGTTGGAAAAATTCAAGAACAGAAAAAAGGAAAGGAATCACTATTTTTTACTTCTAGGCAAATCTCTGAAGGTACAATAAAGGAAGAGGGATTATTAGCACTAAGCCTCAGCACCAATCCAGCCTTCAAGAGAAGAAAAATCCACAGAAAGAAGATTCAGAGAGTGATGGACAGAAAAGCACAAGTTATAAGGGTCTAGCAGCTGACAAGAAAAAAAAAGTAGACACACAATTACTTAGTGGGCTAAGGAGGAAGGTACTCCCATCAGTCCCTTCCCTGGGGCATGAAGAAGGAGCAAGGTGCATGCCTTCCTCTCCACAAGAAGGGAGTTGGATGGTCCTTAGAGGGAGAATACTGTCAGTACAGTAGAAAGACTAGAGAGGGAGAGAAAGTCCCAGATGATGCATTGTTCTGCACAGAGTAGATTCCCTTAGGGTGCTCTTACAGAACTAGGACTGAAGGGAGGGGAGAAACTGAGTTGAAGAGCATCTGATTGCACTGGCATTTTCACTGAGGGGAGCCAGGTACTAGCAAGGGATCAAAATGTCCCACACTTGATGGTAAGAAAGAGCAAGTGACCGAGAGCAATGAGTACAGGTGAGAGACTGGGTGACAGAGGGTAGCCAAAGTGCTGGAGACAGTGAAGCATGGACCTTCCTCTTCTTTTGCTGTCATTGAAATGAATGGAGGGATTCATGAGTGTCTGGATAGTTGGTATTTTTCCAGAGGCCACCACACATCATGGACCAAAATTGGAGCAGTAAATGATAATGAAAGCTGTAGTCAGAGCTGACCTGGAGTTGCCCACCTGAGTCCTACATCTTATTTCTACTTTCCCACTGTTTAAAGATGGGTACCCAACAGTGGATTTAGGCCACCTTGCCAAATGGTAGTGGGTTAGGCAGAGCTATCTTCTCCTACAAAAAGTTATGCACTGCCTTTATGTTTCAATTATACTTACTTAAACCCTGGAGGGTCAGGCACGTAACTAGACCTTCTGGGAATAGTACTGATCCAGGTGCTAGAAAAATCAATCCCTTCCCTTGAGAGCACAATCTAATCTGTACAAGGCAGTTAATTATGAATTAGTGTAGATTGAATTCATCAACCATACACACATACAAAGAAAATGCACTGATGAATGGATAGGTGTCTGAGATGTAAAAATAAATCTAACTCCTGACAGTCAATAAAGTCAATACATTTGTTAAATATCTGTTATGTGCCAGTCACTATGCTAAAGATTAGGAATATGGAAAAAAACAACACAAAACAAAATATTCCTTACTCTTGGGGAGCTCACAGTCTGATGGGGAGGGGTGGCTCAGAGCCAGCTGTGTGACCCCTGGGCAAGCCACTAGACTTCTCAACACTCTAGGCCAGCACTTCTTAAACTGGATTACAACCCCATATGGGGTTGTAAAAAATTTGGCAACAGTAAAAGGTTTCTGAATGTTCAATAAGCAAAAATTAATTCAAAATCAAACACAAAAGGAATCCAAAGTGTTTCTGGAATCACTTGCCTGGGTTGCATTGAGCAACTTCACTGCAGCCTTGGTTCTGTATACAAAGCATGGCACTTTGTACTGCTCATGCCCTCATGCCATGCAACACCACTGAAAGCCGCCAAAATATGAAAAGGAGTCGTGAGTGGAAAAAAGTTTAAGAAGCCCTGCTCTAGGCAGCTGTCTAAGAGTCTAAGTTGCAGAGAAGGTACTGACCTTCATTAACAGAGAGTCCCCTCATCTGGGCATTCTTTCATCAGTGAAACCATAGGTACCTATCCCTATCCTATATAATGACCCCAAACTCCAAAAGCCAAAGACCCTTCAACTGATCCTGATTCTCTCTTTCATGGTGGCAGACGATGCCTAATGGAGGAGGAAATTCTCTCCTGCAGACAAGTAGGGAAGAGGACTGCTACGGAAGAAAAAATAATGGGTCCATGACATAATGGAAGTCACTTCCAACCAATCCCTAACGATGACATAGCACCCTCCTAGGTGCCTTGGAGATAAAAGAAGAATGATCTCTGGGCAATTTACTTCTTCTTGGTGGAGATGAGAGATACACTGGTGAAGCAATTTGAGAACAAAACTACAAATACAAAAGAGCTGAATTATTTGATGCAAACAAATGCAAGGCTTTCCCCTTCCATAGTCCCTAGGCAGCAGGATTCCAGGCATAAGACTGGCCTCATGTACTCTGCTAAACCAAACCATTCTCCTTTTAGACTGCAAGGCCCACAAAATGCCCATACATGGAGGAATGGAGGTGTTTCTTCTCCCAATCTGGGCTTTGGAGATGATTGGTGGGAGATAGAGAAAACCTTTTATCTCTGGGCCTTGGAAGTTTAACAGAGGCAGTCTGCCCTTCTGTGGTGTATAAATGTGCTGACATGGCTCTTTTGTCCTCTGGGCTTCTGAGGCTCCATGGATGGAGGAGGCTGTCATCAGACACAAGACTGCTTACAGATTTTGAACTGGAAATAAATAGAAACTCAGAGGGATGCAATGGCTACTGAGGCATTATCTATCTATAATAAGGCTGGGACACAGCAGTATTAGTTTCTGCGGCATTTTGGTAACTCTGACTTCATGGATAGGCCAAGACACAAACAGACTAGTGTAGTTTGGGACCAGGAAATCCTGGTTCCTGTTTGCTCATGTACCTCCAACAAGCAGAATCACTGAAGGTTTCCATAGCACTCTCTAATCTCAGTACAGAAATGTGTTTGGGAGTCTCTGTACAGCTCTTCTTTTACTGGGAAATAGGAGAGTCATTGTAAGATGCCAACTTCTGGATTAACTTCTTTTTGGAATCCCCATGAGCTAGACCTCAGCTGGAGAAGCTGAAGCTTGTGGAAATAGATACCAACCCAGATGAGCTCTCTCCTGACAAAGGGGCTGCAATGAACAGAATTTGCAGTGTTGTTATATCCAATTGATTCTTCTACTTCTCTTATGTATTGGTGTAATACAATTACACTACTAAATAAGGTCATCATTCTTTGCATAGAGGTCTGTGTTGACAAATGTTAAGGGCTGTTAAGGGGTCCCCTGAACTTGTCTTTTTGAGCTGCCATATTTTCCAGAAATACTGGACCTAGGATATACAGGAGACCTGAATATGTCCAGGATGAAACCCCTCCCCACAGCTGACATAATTTTTATACCCCAAGCTGGATCCTCTGTGTGTCCTTGAGAGGCAAGACAGACGCCAGCCAGTCTGTGCCAGGTTGGGAAAATGCTTGTGCAGCTGGGGTCCTTTACAGATAAGCAAATCCTCCTATGGTCATGGTCTAGCGATCTCCAAGGGAGAAGAATTTGACTTTTGTCATTACCTTGCTCCTCCCCTTCAGGAGTGGTTTTGTCCTTTTTCCTTCCATTACTGCACCTTTCCCTCCCATGAGACACCCCTTCCCGTTTTCTCCTACTCTTTTTGCTGTACTGTCATAAATATGCAAACTTCTGTAAGAACTGTGAACTCTTTTGGTTCCACATGTGTGCTCATTTCTCTTGTAATAAACCTGGTTTTCACGTAAGTCTCGTGACGTTGTGATGGCCTGTTAAGTATACAGCGTATTGTGAAAGGAAGGAAGGTGCATGGCCCATGAAAACTCAGAATGTGATCCAGGGACGGAACAAATTCTATTCCTAGAAACACATAAAATAAGAGCTTGGAAAAAGGAACAATGGAAGGTGGAGTCATTGAGTGACAGTATATATGCCAAGGTTCTGACTGCTAACTGATACCAAGAGCTGGTTACAGCATCTCCTACTCATTACAGAAAGGTACCCAAGATGGCCTCATATGACTGACTGCTTGTCCTCCCTGCATCTTGGAAGTGTAAGGGAGAAATTGGATCCTATAGGTTTTTTCTTTAAACTGAGAGTTGATGTTTGTTTTTTATGTCTGGTATGAGTCTGATGGAAACAAAAGTCAAACAACTATTTCCAAAGGAAACAATTGGGAGGAAGGAGTGATGGTTCTAATATCATAATATCAAAGAGGAAAACGACTAGTTCCCTTGTGGGAAAACAGAGGACAATGAGCAAAGCTATACTTGGCTCCAGTAGGAGAAGTAGCAGAAGAGAAGGAAGACCTGAGAAAGAGGACATTAAGGAAAGCGTATATATACCTATTTGTGTCTAATGGTAGCCATCACTAGGGCAATGGTGGGGGAAGAGGGGTAAGGGAAAAAAAAGAAACTTACATGATAATTTTGTCATATATTTGAAAGGAATAGCAAGTTATACATAGTAGGTTTATGGTTTCATATGCAATCATCTTTTTTATTGTACTATGTTATGGAAATGTTTGTTTTATTCCATAAATGAAAAATAAAATAACACCATGAGGTACTGAGCTCAGAGAAAAGGTGAAGCAAAGCAGTCCTCAGAAGAGATGGCATCTCCCCAAACCCCATTTCAAAATGCATTTCCATTGAAATTATCTAGCTAAACATGCCCCTTTCCAGTAAACTTTCAGAAATAGGAGATCCGCTGTTGTAAGCCAGGTCTGACCCAGGCCAATCTAGTCGTTTAGGTTTAGAATTAGAAGGAAATGTGATCCTGGTTAGAGAACACATAACTGAACAAAGGGAGGTTTACTTAACTATAAGAAAAAAAGAACCTTCAGCGAGAACATGGCATGGCTCCGCAGGTGGGCCTAGCTTCCCTCCCGGCCTCTGGGTCAGCCAGGTTGGCATGCTGAACGAAAGGCTAAGGGAGTAGCTCCTGAATCATCAAGCTGACTTTTGTGTTTAGTCCACCAAGAAGTTATTAGTGATTTGAGCTTCAATTTCCTGAGCCAAGGACAGATTCAATACAAACTAAGGAAAAACTAGCCTAGCCTACAAGGGGTAAGGCCTTAGGTTATTGCTCCTACCACGAGCCAAACATATTCAGTATTACTTTTAAGACCCTTCTTTTTACCTCCCATCTGACATTCTGTTATTTGTTGTCTAGTTTCTGATTACCCAAGCATGGATTGCCCTGTTCTTACTGGTTTGATACCTTTTATAAGTACAATGGGGTTCTAAGTATTGACTAGAAATTCCTGGCATAGACAGTGTGCAGAAGACTCCATGTGGCTGTCCTTTTCAAAATCCCTCTCAGGCTTAGGATCCTTTGAATAACTAAGTTTTCTGATAAATCAACAATGTTCCTTTTCCAGAGGGCTCCGAAACAGATTCATGTAATTTTCCACATTTCCACTAGAGGGCAGCACTCTCCCATAATTTTCTTTGTTTATTATGCAATAAGATGAAGAAACATCCAATCCAACTCAATGAACATTTTTTTGAGCATCCACTGTGTGCAAAGTGATATCTTCTAAGGGGAATGCAATGGCACCGTCATGGAGTTTTTCATTTGTCATTAAAGTAGAAATAGTATTTGATTACAGGGCAGCGAGGTGGTGCTAGAGCCCTAGGCCTGAAGTCAGGAAGACTCATCTTCCTGAGTTCAAATCCGACCTCCGACACTTACTAGCTGTGTGACCATGGGCAAGTCACTTAACCCTGTTTGCCTCAGTTTCCTCATCTGTACAATGAACTGGAGAAGAAAATGGCAGAGCCCTCCAGTATCCTTGCCAAGAAAACCTCAAATGGGTCACAAAGAGTTGAACAAGACTGAAAAATTGACTCAATTCAACAAATTTTAGGAGGCACCTACCATGTTCAAAGCACTGTGCTAGAGATACAGACAAAACGGATCCAGTCCCTGCCCTGGAAGAGCTTATATTCTATTGGGTGATAGGACAGATATGCAGACAGGTACAATACAAGGTATGGAGTAAAGGGGTCAAAGGACAGATCAACAAAGAGCAATAGGAATATTTGAGGAGAGAATCCTAATTACTGGAGGAATCAGAGAATACGTGATGAGGGAGAGGGCAGCTGAGCCTTTAGAAAGACAAAGGGGGACTGTATTCCAGGAACATGCTAGAGTATGTGCAAATGCACCAAAGCAAGAGGTGACGTTTCAAGGAACAACCAATAGTAGCTCAATTGGGCTGGAATTTGGAGTATGTAAATGGGGAGTAATTTGAAAACAAACTGGGAGGGTAGGTTGAAGACAGATTATAGAGAGTTTTGAATGACAGGTTGAGTAACTTGTATTTTTATTCTAGAAGGAATCTGGAATGACTGAAGGGTTTTGAGTGGAGAAGTGGTATGGAAAGTATCTCAGGGAAGATTATGTTGGGAATTGTATGAAGCAGAGGGTAGAAAAGAGAAAGATCAGTGTCAGGGAAACCAGAGTAGAAAGCTTTTACAGTCATCTAGGTGAGAGATAATGAGAATCTGAACTAGGATAATGACTCACCTTGTTAATGGAAAAGAGATGGGTGGAAGAGATGTGGTAGAGATTGAATCAATAGGACTTGGCAACCAATTGTGTATAGGACAAGGAAGGGGGAAAGGGGAGAGAATCAAGGATGACTCTGTGATTAGAAAATAAGGTGATGGATAGGATAGTACCACCCTCCTCAGAGAACAGGAAATCTGAAGGTGACACAGGTTTAGGAGGAACCATGATTTATTGTAATTTGAACATGTTGTTTCATAGGCTAAGTGGACATAGAGAAGATGTCTAGAAGGCACATGGAGATGTGAAAGTGGAGTTCAGAAGACTGATCAGGGCCATATATACTTACAGATTTGGGATTCATCTGCATAAGGATGATCATTGAACCAATGGTAGCAGATGAGATCACCCAGGAAGAAAACCTAGAGAGAAAGAAGGTTCAGGACCGAATCTTGGGGGAACTCCATGCTTACTGGTTGGGAGATGGACGATGATACAGCAAAGAAGCCTGAAAAGCAACGGAAAGACAAAAGGAAGATGAATCAGGAGAGAGCAATGATAATAGCAGCCAAGGGAGGAAAGAGTATCCAAAAAAGAGGAGTTTGTTTATAGTGTCCAAAGCTGCAAAAAGTTCAATAAATCAACCAATATATATTTATTAAGTGACTACTGTGTGCCAGGAAGCTGTCTAGACTTTGGGGATACAAGTTCAAAAAGCGAAACAATCTCTCCTTATAAGAAGTTTATATTATAATAAACAGGATGTGGATTAAGAGAAGGTCGTTCCATTTAGTGGTTTTAAAAGATGAACTTTGACAGGGAAGTGGTGGGACCAAAAGCCACATTGCAAGGGGCTAAGAAGTGGGGGCCTGCTGAGGAAACGAAGACGTCATATGGGGATGACTCTGCCATTTAGCAGTAAAAGAGAAGAGAAGTATGTAATGATTACTTGAAGAAATGGCAGAACTCAGGGAAGGTTTTTCTTCATGGATGAGAGAGACCTCAGCATATCTGTAAGCAGTGGAGAACGAGTCAATAAGTAAAGAAAAAATTGAAGGTGAGAGAAAGAGACAAGGAATGATTGGCAAGCCAAGTTTCCAGAGGAGATGGGAAAGGGAGGGATGGGATCAAGGAAACAGATAGAAGGGTTGGCCTTCTTAAGGAGAAGGGCTACTCAACCTTAGGGGCTGGAGGAAAAAGAATAGAAAAACAAGGGAAAATGTAGAGAGGTTTTGAGATGTAGTGCGAAGGAAGCCAGAGATCTCAGACCAAATGGTCTCAGTTTTATACAATGAAAGAAGAGGCAATGTCATCTACAGACACAGAAAGACAAAGGTTGGGTTGGTGTTAGGGAGTTAAGAAAACAAGAGAAAGTTTGAAACAGTTATTGCTACATGGAACATATCAGAGAGTGAATCAGGGAAAAAATTAAAGAGCGGCCATGCAGCAGTGAAGCCCCTGTTGACATGAAATAACATAAATCTTCTAGTGTTCAATAAACCAGTTATTCAGGTATTTAGGTGTAGCTATGACCAAAGGAGGCATATGGTGGGAGGTATTCAGAAGAGAGAAAGGTTGAAAGACTTACCCAAGGTCACACAACTAGGGAGTTTCTGAGGCAAGCTTCAAATTCAGGTTTTCCTGATGACAAGTCCTATGTTCCATGTATTCTGTCATCTATGAGTGGCTGAGGCGGAGAGGAAGACAATGAGCCAGGCACTTGACTCTTTGAGAAAAGAAGTAGAGGGAGGCCATTAGACATCAGCAACAAGCATCTATACAGGGTCATTTAAATGGATGAACTGAGCCTCAAGTGAGAGGTTATTGAGTAATGACAGCAGGAAGGCTCAGGGTCTGGCAGTGACAGTGAGGACAGCAAGGGGTTACCTTGCCCCTCCTGGTTCTATGTGCCAAAGGATATAAGAGAAGGAACTCCAATTGTTGGGAAGGTAGTCCAAGGAGGAGGTGTCTCCCGGACGAATCCAAATCTCCATGAGCTATAGAAGAATTTGAAAGGAAGAAACATTGGGATGAACTGGAGTTAACAAACAATGCAACAGGGATGTCAGAGGGCACGGTAGAAAGGAGGGTCTGAGGGGAGAGAAGGACCGAGCCAGAGATGAATGAGAGTGCAGGCGAGAGAGGTCGCAAGAGAAGGGGATTTCTACTTTGATGGACCGAGCCTCTGAATCACAAGGACCGAGTGAGCAGGAAGTGGGGGTTTACTAGCCATATGGCAGGGGAAACGTAGGAATGTGGAATGAAGGATTCAGTAAATGAGAATTATTTTTAAAGACAATAGTAACTCACAATTATACAACACTTTACAGCTTGCACAGCTCTCCCAACCGAGTTGTCATCTCCCTGGATGCTCACAACCCTTTGAATGAGTTAGTTCAAGTATTATTTCCTCCATTTTACAAATGGAACAACTAAGGCTCAGAAAGGTAAAATAACTTGCCCAGGGTTATGATTAGAGAGGGGGGAAAAAACTTGGACTTTTATCCTTAGCTGTTAAGTTCCCAATGGGTATTAAAGTTTTGCTCTTTCTCTAATCAATTAACTAGTATTGTACTGTGCTAGACAATGGAGTCGTAAAGACAAAAATGAAGAAGCTCTTGCCCTCAAGGAGCTTACATTCTATTAAAGGAGGGGTTGTTGTTCAGTCATTTAGTCCTTCGTTTACCCCATGGACCATAGCATGCTAGGCTCTTCTGTCCTCCACTATCTCTCAAAGTCCATCCAAGTTCATGTTCATTGTATCCATGACATTATCTATCTAGGCAGTGATCCAGAGGGACGTTGAAGTAGGGTACATGTACACATATTAGTATAAACAAAATAAATACCTGGTCAATCTAAGTAAATACAAGGTATTGTAAAGTTCAGGGATTACAAGAGGAAGATCATCTCAGATGCCAGCAAAGGGGCTTAACCAACGGGCCATCTAGAGATTCTTCCATCCATTTAACAAATACAAAGTACTTGCTACATACAAGACACTATGCCGGACACTGTGAGAAACACAAAGATACACAAGTCATACTTGGTTTAGAGTAGGACGTTCTGCCTTGGTGATGAATGCTCGGAACTGGAAAGAGTAGGAGGTCTTTAAGGTTGCTAGTTATAATCATCTCAAAATGTTTACAAACTTAAAATTCAACTCATAGCTTCTCTACTTCAAAAGAATTCCAGTGACCCTCATCAGGATACGCAGCAAGGGCACAGACCCTGAAATCAGGAAGACCTGAGTTCAAATCCGGCCTCAGACCAAACACTTGACACATACTAGCTGTGTGACCTTGGGCAAGTCACTTAACCCCAATTGCCTTACCCCCCCCCAAAAAAAGGATAGGCAGCAAGGGATAATGAATAGCGTATTGGACTTGAAATCTGGAGTCCTGGGTCCTTATTCTGGCTCTTATGCTTGGTTTGCTATGTAAGCTTCAGCACTGTGCTTAAACTCTCTCTGAGGCTCTGTTTCCTAATCTATAGAATGGGTATAATAATATTTGCATTGACCTACCTCACAGTGTTGTTTGTCATGAGGAAAACTCTTGGTACAGTAAATTTTTGGGAGGGGGGAGGAAATAAGCATTTATTAAGCACCTTCTATGTGCCTGCACTGTGCTGAGTGCTTTACAAATATCATCTCACATGATCCTCACAATAACATTGTGAGGTAGGTGTTAGTACTTAATTACTCTGGAGTCAGAAGTCCTGGGTTCAGATCCTAATTTTTTTGTTTAATTAATTTATTTTTAGTTTTCAACATTCACTTCCATAAGTTTTTGAGTTTTAAATTTTTTCCCCCTCCCCACCTCCCTCCCCAAGTTGGTACACAATCTGATATAGGCTCTACATATACATTCCTATTAAACACATTTTCACATTAGTTATGTTGTAAAGAAGAATTAGAACCAATAGGCAGAACCACAAGAAAGAAGAAACAAAATAAAATAGAAGAGGAAAAAAAAGAGCAAATACTATACTTTGATCTGCATTCCAATTCCATAGTTCTTTCTCTGGGTACTGATAGCATTTTCCATCATGAGTGAGACTTTTGGAGATGTCTTAGATCCTTGCATTGCTGAGAAGAGCTAAGTCTATCAGTGTTAATCATTGTGCAACGTTGCTGTTACTGTGCACAACATTCTCCTGGTTCTACTCACTTCACTCAGCATCAGTCCATACGAGTCTTTCCAGGCTTTTCTGAAGTCTGCTTGCTCATTCAGATCCTATTTTTGACACTTACTATATATGTGACCTGAAGAAAATTACTTAATCACTTAAGTAAAAGCAACTAGGTTGTACAGTGGTTAGATGGAGTGCTGAACCTGGAGTCAGGAAGGTCTGAGTTCATATTATGGCTTACACCCTTATTAGCTGTGTGATCCTGGGCAAGTCACTTAACTTTTATGATCCTTGGTTTCTTCATCTGAAAAAGTGTAATAATAGATAGAGCTCTGGCCTTGGAGTCAGGAGGATCTGAGTTCAAATGTGGCCTCAGACACTTGACACTTACTAGCTGTGTGACCCTGGGCAAGTCACTTAACTCCAATTGCCTCATCAAAAAGAAGAAAAAAAAGAACCTCTAGGTCTAGAGCAAAGATTTCTAAACACTGAAACTCTCTATAAAAAAAGTTCCAAACAAAATGCTGATAATAATATTATATACACAACAGGGTTATTGTGAGGATCAAATTGATATAACATATGTAAAGCACTTTGCAAAAAATAAAGCCCTTTTTAAATATAATTACTGTCATTAAGTATTAATCCAGCTAGATGGCCCAGTGGACACAGTGGATAGAGTATCCAAACCTGGAATCAGGAAGACCTGAGTTCTAAACCAGACTCTGACACCTGCTAGCTGTGTGACCCTGGGCAAGTCACTTAACCAATGTTTGTAACCCTTGTTTTTAACCTTATCTGTAAAATTGGAAATTAACAGCACCTCCCTTCCAGGATTGCTGGGAGAATCAAGTGAGATGATAACTGTAAAGTGTTTAGCGCAGTATCTCACACGTAGTAGGCAATTAACTAATGTAGGTGCTATAAAATAGCTATGGGTCCCAGCTTCATCACGCACACAATGAAGGGGTTAGACACAGCCTCTAAGATCTAGATGTATAATCCTATGAACTATAAGGCACTTAAATAATGTTATTGTTCTCTGGAAGAGAGAAGCAGTGTCTAGAGAACTGTCTTCGGAGTCAGGTCCCTCCCGGACACATCCTTGGTTATGGGACCCAGGTAGGTCACAACGTCTCACTACCCTCTCTAGGACTCAGAGTAGGTGTCGATCTGTATCGACAGACAGAGTTTCCTCGGTAAGAATACCAATAAAACACCGATAAAGTCGCGGATCTCATCCAAGAGACAGAGACAGCATCTGCACAGGGAGGATCATTGGGCTTATGAGACCTGCTGAGGATATCAAGGGAGAGATTGGAGAGAGAAGAGGACAGAGCCTAGGCAGACGCCCAGAGTTAGGGGGCACCACATGGATGATGAATGAATAAAGGATACTGAGAAGAAACTGCCTCAAGTCTGTTCCCACTTCAATCTAGCCTCCACCAGCTGCCAAAGCAACTTTTCTGAAGCATAGATGGTGGCCACCGGCCCCATCAACACCAATGGCAGCCTGTTACTTCCAGGAATAAATATACGGTGCTTTCTTTGATATTTAGAGCTCTTCTCTACATCTTCAGTCTTCTTTACACTTCTCTCCACACGTCTAGGGTCCAAACACTCTAGCCTACTCACTTTTTTCCTCACAGGATGCTCCATCTCCAGTCTCATACTTTGCACATACCTGGGCAACTCTCCTTGCTCACCTCCAACCTCTTGTATTCCCTTGGCTTCCTTCAAGACTGCAGCCTGCTGCAGGAGGCCTTTCCCAGTGTCCCTGCCACTAAAGCCTCCTCTTCTGAGATTACATCTATTTTGCATGGCTGCTATTTCTTTATGTGTTGTATCCCCATTTAAAATGTGAACTCCTTGAAGGTAGGGACTATTTTTTTGCCTTTCTTCATATCCTCAGCACTTAGTACAGTACCTGGAACATAATAACAATATGCTGGCTGACCGGCTGACCTAGATGCACTAACAGCCCATTATTACCAGTTCCCCTCAGTTACTAATTAGACCCTGAGTCACACAGGTGACTGTGAGCATGCATATATTCACACACATTTCATTTGAACTTTCTACCCTATAGGCCCTCCAAATCACTATGCACTGGTACTACTGTAAGGAGGGAATAGAGAGTGGGGAGTGAGCTGCTATGCTCACAGACCCTTTTCAGCCTCTCCCACCAGACACATGGCTGCCTGTGCCCTCCCTCCTGTCTTTCTGCTTCCCCCTCCCCTTTTCACCACCCCCTCTTCTGTGCGAGTATAACATTTGCCAGGCCCCCTTTGTTTACAAGGTTTCCTTCACAGACATCATGGATGCAATTGGTTTTCTTGAAACATCACTGAAGAAATCTACAGTTTTTGCAAAATATCTTTCTCTTGTGGAGGAAGCCCTTCATCCTCAGGAGATTTAGCCAGCCTGCTTGAGAATAAATACATTTCACTTCTACCAAGGGCTGCTGCAGAGCTTACTGGGAGGCCTGCTGTTCAAAGCAGACTGCCCAGTCTCATCCTGGCTGAGGTAGCACAGTACAGTGAATGCTTATAGAGGAGTCCAACAACGTGGGTTCAAATTCTGCCTCTGACACTCTATATATATAAAGACAGGCAAGTCCTTTTACCTCCTTGAGGTTCAGTTTCCTCCTCTGTAAAATGAGGGGATGGGGTGAAACGGATGACCTCTAAGAGTCCCTCTTGATCTATGAGATCCCAGCCTACATGATGGGGACAGGGCAGTGCCCAGTCAAAGGATGCCTGGAAGGGTCAGGGCAAGGAGAGTGGGCAGTACAGAACGTCCTTTTATTTTCATGGTAAAATCTCTGCCCCTCGGTGGAAAAGCCAGGCAGTCAATGGCTGACACCCAACAGCAAGCCCACTCACCACCTGCCAGAAAATGAAATGGATTTCACAGAAATAAACTCCTAGACTCTTTGGGTAGAGTGATAGCACCCAGAGAGCAGGAGATCTTTTGTTTTTCTCTTTGTACACCCACAATCTTGCCGAGTGCCTGTTGTGTAGCTTTGAGATGAAAATAAAAACCCTCAGCCTCTTTTCCACACGTGCCGCTGCCAAGCCAAGCATCCCCCAGCCTGCATGCATGCAATTGATTTTTTTAAAAACTTAAATATAGGACTTCACATCTGTCCTTGTTAGAAATCCTCTTGTTGGTTTGGGTCCTACATCACATCCAATCAAACTGAATGTTAAACTAATCACTACTGGTATTTGCCATCCCTCCCAGCTTTGCACAACTTGCAAATTTGGTAAGCATTTGTCAACCAAGTATTTGACAAGATCACTGAATAGACAAGCACCAAGAAGAGAACCATATGGCATTCCTCTCAAGGCCTCTCTTTTGGTCAACACAGAAGCACTGGCATTTATTAGAAACCATTGTTCAATCCATTGTGAATCAATGGACCTAATATCCTTCGCACACAGCCCACATTTCGCTGCCTTTCCCACAAGGTTTGCATGAGAAACTTAGTCAAATGCTTTGTTAGAATCATGGCTCTTGAGCTAATGATCCAATTGAAAAAGGGAATAAGATGAGCCTGGCACAGAGCTGTAATCAGCCAAAAGGTTACCAGGAGCTTTGCCACATGGGTGACTGGGGGAAGGGGGACTTCCTCTTTGAAAGTTGATATTATTTGGGGCTATAGTTCCTCCCCTAGGCAGCTTACAGGGGGTGGGGAGGTGTAGTGGAGGACCACAATGGAGGACCACTAGACAGGAAGGGCCATCCCAGAGAGGAAGTGGACTTGTTCCTCTAACCACATTGCCCATCGGGCTGCCGTCTCTCCTCCATGGCCTTGTGGCTGTGGCAGCTCTGTCCTTGGGTCCTCTCCCCCAACAGCAAGCCTGAACCAGCCTTCTACGACCTGGTCTGGGGAACCAAGCAGAACCAGGACCAGCAAGATGGCCCCAGGGTATGCCTGGGTGCCCCTGCCCCACATAGCTGCACCCCTTCCTCACACTATACCTGCGATGGGTAGCTGATGACAACTGCTGCTGATCTCAAGTGATCATCACATTCCTTTCTAAATGTTTTTTTTAACCACCTCATTTCAAACTCTAGAATTTTACCTAACCCACATATGCTTCCTATTTCCAGATTTCTTTAAAGTACAACTCAAAAAGAAAAATTCCTTACTTACTCCATTCAAGTAGTCGTGAGCTTCAGGAGTTTCCTCTACTGAGCCATTTGCTGGGCCTCTGAAAGCAGATCTGAGGGAGGCCATGGAATGGTCCAAGGAAATACCAACAGGCCTATTAGGTATGGCTGTAACACAATAAGAGACCCCTAGCAGCCTCTCACCCAGATGGAAGTGTCCATATGGGCAGTGAAGAAAGAGGCTTAACACTTGGAACAGCCAGAGCATCTCCCCCACCTCCAATGTTGGGGATAGTACCGCTGGTAGGTTAGGGAATCCAGGTTTCAGAGGCAGGCACGTTTCCCTCTGGAAATAATAAAAAGAAAGCTCTGGAGGCTTCTAAGAGAACCCTGTAGAGCTAAAATCTCTACAAAATGCAGCAAACAGGGCCCCCAGTGTTTCACTCGCAGGGTAATTCCAGAAAGGAATGTGCTGACCACGTGGAAGCCTTGAGTCTCTGCCTGAGCTGGAAACAAGTTAAGACTGGAGGGGGAGGAAGGGGTGGACGGTGGCTGGAGAAGGATGGTAGAGAGCCAGGACCCTGAACAGACCTTTCAGACTACTTCAGACTACTCTCCTCTAGCTAAACACGGGGACTGGTTAAAAAAGAGTCAGGCCATTCAGAGCCACAACCAGTCTCACGTCCATTCTGAACCAGGCTCTCTTTGAGGTCCTCAAGGATAGGGTCTGAGTGCCTGGGGAGATAGCATAGTAGAAGGGATTGAGTGCCGGGGGGAAGTCACTATACTTCTGTAGGTCTCAGTTTCCTCATCTGCAAAGGGAGGTAGTTGGGCTAGATGGACTCTGGGGTCCCTACTGGTTCTAAATCTATGATCCCGTGAATTTATTCTTTAACATGTGCCTTGGGCCTTAGGATGCTCCCATCCATATTATGTACAGCTCTGTCAATGGTAAGAGAGCAATGCTCTATTACTGGAGCCTGGAAGGAACCCCTGGAACCAGACTGCTCCAACACTCAACCTTTATGACACCAACAACTGAAAGGGTGGGGGCCCGGTTGTGGGTCATTGCATCCATCATGCTGTTTCCTTGGATTACAGGATTTTGAGCTGGAAGGTCCCTAGAGATCACATAGTCCAGTCTTACTAAACTCAAATAGAAATGAGGGCCACTAAACTGTCCATAAGGATCCCTGTGGACTGCATATGGACTTAGAAAAGCACATATTAACATTACATATGTTGTGGCTAATATGGAAATATGTTTTGCATGACTGCACATGTATAATTGATGTCATATTGCTTGCCTTCTCAATGGGTGAGAAAGGGGCTGGAAGGAGGGAAAGAATTTGGAACTCGGAATTTTTTTAATGAATATTAAAAACAAATGAATAATGAATTTTTAAAAGATTGAAAAAATTATATACATTCTATTGTATTTTGTTTATTTTGTTAAATGGTTCCCAATTACATATTAATCTGGTTCAGGCAACATTCTGGAGGCCCTCAGTAAGGTTGCTGACCACATCTGACACCTCTGACCTAGTGTATGTGTTCTTAGCCAGAAGTCCAACAATTTCCATGGGTCTGTGAACTTGGATGGGAAAAAAAAATTTTAATTTTCATTAATTCCTAACTGACATTTAGCATTTCCTTAAATTACTTAAAAATGTTACCCTGAAAAGAGGTCTATAGGCTTCACCAGACTGCCAAAGGGATCTATGACACACAAAAAAGTTAAGAATCTCTGATCAAATGCAGTTGAAAAAGTTGAGGTCCAGAGAAGTGCAATGCCTCATCCAAAGTCTTCATGTATGTGGTGCTGGCCTAGCCAAACCATGAGCATGGACACCCATAGACATCCCCCTCCCACCACCACTATAACCACAAAAGCAACAGAGCTGAGATTCAAACCCAAGTTTTCCAAATCCAAATAATCCAGGCTATTTCCATGGCACCATTTTATGGTCTTTCACCTGTTACTAAGCATTTCTGAAGTACTCTGATGGTAGGGTATGACCAAGACCCTTTGGTTATTTGTTCTTTCCATAAGCTGTAGAAGAAGAAGTCAAGGGAAACATTCCCATCATATAGACAAAGAAACCAAGAGAAAATAGAAGGCAGCTTCTCTAAGTCTCATGGCCCACCATGCATGAGGAGCAAAGGGATCGGAATTCATGAAACCTCTGCTCTTTGCCATGGAGCCATGCTGGCTCCCTAGAACAAGGATCTAGATTTAGAGTACCTGCAATTGACATCATGTTTATAGATGTGATTTTTAGCGTCCTTAAGGCTCTCTTAATAAGATACAATCATTCATACTTTGTAGTGTCTCTTACAAAACTCCAAAGGACTATTACTGCTGACGTACAGCACTAAGGTCAGGACAAAGAAGATGAAACGAAGATGCAGGGGAGCTTGTTCTCAATCACATACGTATAACAAAGCCAGAAATATAGCTGTGAACAGAGGAAGACAATAAACTTGCCACCTACATTTAGGTGGCATTTGTTTCTGTGCCTTTTCCTTTATCATTTATTGTATAGGAGACCAAGTTGAGGCTTGAAAAACTGGAGGACTCTTAACCCTGAGATCCCTTGGCAATTTGTTGGAAGAACAGCTTCCAAACAGATGTTGACGAGGTGCAGTTTAGTCAACAATCATTAATCAGGGAGCCAGAAGGAATTTCTAACTCTAAGTCAAAGTGTCGTTTCTGACAGAGGCCCTGCTCTTAGTGAACAGGAAGTGGAAATCTAAAAAAAAAAAAAAATAGACTTAAGCCTGTGGACACTAAAGAGCTAGACTTTTCTGTGTTCCAAAAAGCTTGGTGTTCAGAGCAAAGAAACTCCTTTTGAAGAGGAATTTTAGCCAGGGCTCTGTGAACAGATAGATCTTCCTTATGGAAAGAAAAACCAATAAATTTGGGGAGGAAGGGAAGGGCAACATCTTTATTCCAATTATTGGGTATGTCAGGGCAAAGGCTTCTCTCTAAAAGAGCTGTTGTTTAAATAGTTAAGTGATGCATTGGACAGAGGTGTCAGGAATATGTGATTCTAGGCCTATCTCCCACACTAGCTTCCTGACTGGGCAAGTCACTTAACATCTAAGTGGCACACTGGAGAGGGTGCCAGGTCTAGAATCAGGAAGACCTGAGCTCAAATCTAGCCTCAGAGTACCTAACTGTGTGACCCTAGGTAAGTCTCTTAATCTCTATTTGCTTCAATTTCTTCATCTGCAAAATAGGGATCATAATAGCACCTACCTCCCAAGGTTACTGTGAAGACAAATGAGACAATAATCGCAAAGTTCTTAGCACAGTGCCTGGTACATATTACCATATAAATGTTAGTTATTATTATTATTCCAGAGGTCAGTTTCCTAATCAATAAAAGATAATAACAGCACCTACATCACAGGGTGGTTGCGAGGTACAAATGAGATAACATAAACAGTGCTTCACACACTTAGAAGTACTATATAAATGCTGGTTATTATTAAACCCTCGATTTTAATGAGTGGTAAAGCGCTATTTAACATCAGCCACGTGAGATCTGAAGGGGCTCAATGTTGGGGATAATGGCATATTGTCTACATGTTCACGAGAGACTGACTATGTGCATGTCTGGCAGAGTCTGAACTCCACATGGACATCAGCAGAATGGAGCCTGGCACGGGCAGGGCAATAATGCCCACAGAAGACATCCACGCTCTCTCATGAGAGCTCCCATGAGAACTGCCCCTCCATGCGAGTACTCCAGCACTAAGTGTTCCCTCAGCATGCACCCTTTCCCCACTGATGGTGTTTGTAGTCATGGGAAAACCTGCGCCAGGTTTATGGGGAAACGGCTTCATTGCTGCCTTTCTTACTAGGCAATTTCATGAAATGCCTTTCCTTTGAACTAATTGTGTTCTTTACCCTCTTGGAAAAACTAAGCATTTCAATGAAGGATTGTGAACTATTGATTTGGATAGCTTTGGACCCCCAGAGTCCCTTGAAACTAGGGTATCCTTGTCCGAAGTCCTCACTACACAAATTGAGGATGAGGAGAGGGCTGGAAATACTCCCAGCTGCTGCTTCAAAAAAAAAAAAAAATCTACTTCCTCCTTCAAATCGAGAGTTTACATTTGCATGAGAAAGGGGAAATATGGGGACCCATCCAGCATTGAGAATGAAGATGAGCCGAGGCTAACCTTGATTTTGCTGCTCTTACTAAACTAAAATATGAAGAGAATTAGCATCATAAAGGAGATAACCAAATTCATTCTACACCAGGCTCAAAAAGCTACATCTGGGACCACATCTGGGAAATCTGATGGGGAAGGTTGATACTGTTGCCTTGGCAAAAGAAGGAGAGAAGCCCTTTCTTTCCTACAGCCCTCTGAAAACAGGCCCCTGACATTTGGCTCCTCTCACACTTGGACCTGTCTCTTCTCTTAAGAGGAAAGCAAGACATTTGAGATCAACTTTTTGATCCAAAAACCAGATTTTCCTGCCAGGTTTTCCGGCCAGAGATTCTTTTTTTCTCTCCCTTCTGAGTACGTTTCCCCCTGGCCTTCCTTCTAGGTATGTGATTCTAGCTAGAGTTGGAGAGGGATAGTGGAAAAAAGGCAAATTAAACTCATCTCAAAGGGATCCCAAACAGACAGTTTCTTCCCAGTGGGAGAGAGAAGGGGATCAGACAGCGTCTGTAAGCAGCTCTAGAGACTGCAATCAACAAGCTGTCCCTACTTCTCCAGTCTCCCCTGTACTCCCTGGATGCCTCTCACCCACAGCTCTGCTGATGATCTCAGAGGCGAGGAATGAGTCCGCTCCCTTCTCCATGAGCATGCACGTGTGCACACATACACACACACCATACAATGGCAGCCATGGGTTTTATTTTCCTATGGCTTTTGTACAGTAGAAGAAGGGGAGGTTTAATGAGCAGCCTTTCCCATGTGATGCAGGTGAATGCCTGCCTCTCTCACTGCACTGAAATAGCTCGGGGTCTGGTGGTGAATTACAGAGCCACAGGTGGCTTTTCTGGCACCAAGCTCTCTTTCTGACCTTTCCCTGCTCCCCTGCTCTTGTCAGGCTGGTGTTACTGCTTTCCCAGGGGTGTATGGGGTGCTCAGGGAGGACTAGAATCTCTGGTGTGAGGGCTGCTGAGCCCTTTTCAGGGATGCTCATCCACCTTCAGTGTCCACCTTTCACCCAACTCTCAGCTGTGGTTCCAAGAAGCTGCAGCATATACAGAGGCCGTACTCTGGTAAAGCTGTCTCAACAGATAGGCTAATCCAGGCTGAGGGTAACTGAGGGACCTCAAACCCATCAGTGAATTAGGGAGATGTCTACCCCAAGCATGTGAAGACTTCCCCCGGCACAATGGATAGATGAGAACAATTTGTTCCATTGGCCCTGAAGGTGGCTGAAGCAGGTGCTATGGAGCACTTAGAGCTTGGTCAGACATCAAAGATGCCAAGATCATCCACTGCATCGCAGGTCATCACTAGTCATTCTGACTATTGTCCTGCCACTGGACTTTGATGACTCTGGAAGAGAAAGTGAGGGTGATGACTTTGTACAACTTTGCCTCACTTAAATCCAATTCATGTGCAAATCAAGACATCACCCTTGTGATGTCATTGGTCCACTTCAAAGGATGAACATTACTCAACAGATAAATCTCAGGGATTTGCCTGAGGTATAAAGAGCTTAATTAGCACCATAGGTGAAATTAGAATTTAGGTCTTCCTGAATATAAACGGAGAACTTTATCTCCTATGCCCTGCAGCCTCCCCTAAGCCAAGTAGCAGGTGCCAGTAAATACTCATTGATTGACTAAGCCCCACTCCAGCTGGCCCCCTACTCGGGCACCAACTTAAGCAGAGGTCTGGCTTGCTACTTCCCAGGTACCATCAATGCTTTCTTTCAGGGCATCATGTTTAACCTATGCCAAGGCAGAGCCAAAAGATGGAGAAATAGCTGTGAGTCAAAGAGCTGAACTGATAGAGGAAATATTCTGTCCTCTTTGTTCTCCATCCTGAAATCAACATCTGGCAACTTCATCCTACTCTCCTAAGGCTTGGACTTTAAGCCTTTTCTTGCTGTCTCGTAGGGTGGGCTACACTTTTGTGAACTTCCTGACCACATCCACTAAGGCTACTTCCTGTGACATCACATTCATTGCTGTTCAGTTGTTTTTCAATCGCATCTGACTCTTCGTGATTCCATTTGGGATTTTCTTGGCAAATATACTGGAGTGGTTCGCCGTTTCCTTCTCCTCCTTTTACACAAGGGGAAACTGAGGCAAACAAGGTTAAGTGACTTGCCCCAGGTCACACAGCCAGTAAGCCTGACTCCAGGCCTGGCACTCTCCACTGTGCCACCTAGCTGCCCTGACATCATGCTCGAAGATATAATACTATGAGAGAGTATTCATATCTATGACCCTCCTAATACCCTTGACCTTGTCATTCTTTAACATCCTCAGCTGCTAAGTGCTCCATACTAAACCCACCCTCTCTGCAACTCTTCCTGAGACAGCTACTGGTATAGCCAAAACTTAGACCTTACCATCACCTCCAAAGTGGACCACCTCCAAGATCCAGAACTCTGAATACTGTCTCTGTTACAACCATTGCACATCTCTCCCCCTCATCCTGGAGTTAGTCTTCACCTTCATCACAAAGAATAGGAAAAGACTGCTGATTCTTCAATCCCTCTTGGTTCTCCATGTTCCTCACCTCTGTTCTGGCCTGTCATTCCTTCAGGGTTAGGATTCCATGGTCATTTTCACCAACAGCCTCTTCTCCATTCTTTGGTTGCTGTTCTGAATTTTTTTTAATTCTGAACATAAATATGGACATTTTAATATACAAAGAACCGAAATGTTTGTACAGGAAACAATGAACCTCTGTTAGCCACAGTTTGTCTTTTTAAGTCCATTTTAAATTTAACACAATAATAACAAAACTGTCCTACTTGTCTGGGTGACCCTTTTTGAACTTCTTTCTCTCTCTCATGTATTTTTTTAAAATTTCACTGATGTTCTTTCACTCCTTTCTTCTTTTTTTTATCACTAGCCATAAGATATACCTGGCATAGAGTAAGCACTTAAATATTGATGGATTGATTATTCTACACCTTGAGTTCATCACCTCTCTCTCTTCAACTCCTTATTCCCTTAGCCATTTGACCTTCTGATATTTTATTCTTATTCTGTAACTCTAGGTAACCCCAGCTATCCTCTTCTCTGCAAAGAATTCAATTAAACCAAATTGTCAGCAACATTTATGTTACCTGACCTCAACTGTGTAACCCTGAGGATGTCCCACACCTATCTCCTCATGCCCCCAGATTCATCCCCATCCCCTTCTCTCTTAGATGATCTTGCCTCCTACTTTGCTGAAAAGACTGGGCCCATTTAGTATAAGCTGCTTCATCTCTGCCTCCACACCTCCACACCTGGACCCTCTCAATGCCCTTCAGCCTCACCTTTAGTCCCAAACAATGAAGTGGCCTCTTTCTTGCAAGGCTAACCCTTCTACCAGTGCCCCTAGTCACTGTTCTTCCTTGAAATTACTTAGCTTCATTATCATCCATGCTGTTCTCTTACTTTTAGTCAATCTGTCTGTCTGTGAATCTCCCAGATCCTTCCAATCTATCTATTGACATATTCAGGCCCACTTTCTCCTAAAAACAAACAAAACTGCCTTTCCTTATCCCTTCCCAAGATATCCTCTGAGTGTAAAAAAAGTATACTTGAAGGAAGAAGGAACAGCCCAGTGCTGGGTGCTCTGTCTGCTACTTACACTGCCTATGCATCTCTGCTGGGGATAGTGTGTGGGGCCTAGCGTCAGGAAAGACTCTTCTTCCCAAGTTCAAATCTGGCCTCAGACATTTACAAGCTGGGTGACCTTGGGCAAGGCACTTGATTATGTTTGCCTCAGTTTCCTTATCCATAAAATGAGCTAGATGGGGCAGCTAGGTGGTACAGTGGATAGAGCTCTGGCCCTGGATTCAGGAGGACCTGAGTTCAAATCTGGCCTCAGACACAAAACACTTACTAGCTGTGTGACCCTGGGCAAGTCACTTAACCCCATTGCCTAGCCAAAAAAAAAAATGAGCTGGAGAAGTAAATGGCAAACTACTCCAGTATCTTTGTGAAGAAAACCCCAAATGGGGTCACAAAGAGTAGGACATGACAGAAAAATGACTGAACAACATAAATCTCTTCTAACTGAATTCCTTTCCTTCTTTTTGTGATTCAACCCAACTCAGCTGTCACCTTACCCTGAGATTCAGGCCTTCTCTGATTGCCCACAGGAAGAGATCCTTCCCTTAATTGCTCATTCCTCTCTCCCTGGCCTCTCCCAGGAACTGGTCATTTCATGGTTCTAGCCCCAGTACCTTGCAAAAAGTAGGTACTTAATAAATGCTGAATTGAATTGAATCATCTCATCTTTCTTCATGTATTTTTAAGACTGTCCAAAAATATCCTGTGAAGTAAATGGGCACAAACATCTTCCCCATTTTTCACATGGCAGGGAAGGGGAAGTGAGAAGACTACATAAGTCAGCTGTATAAATGATCATTACAGATCACTTAGGTATTTTCTTCAAGGACCATCTGAACCTATTGGGGAAGATGGGTCAGGGAAAGAAATACCTGTAGGGACCAACTACCGGGAGCTACAGACTGACCTAACATAATTTTATTTTCTGATTATTTTTATTATTTTCTGATTATTTTAACTTCTTATTTTAATTGAGGCTATTCACCAATAGCTTCCTCTTCTCACCTTTTTTTCACCCCACCACTCAGATGCCTTCCAACACTATTTCCTCCTTCATCCCTGTCTCACATGAAGAGCTAGAGCTTCTTGCCATGACAAACCTCTCTTCATATCCAAGTGATCCCATTCCATCTTGTCTTCTTAAGCCAATTATGTCCTCTCTTTCACTAAGCTTCCCTCTTTCTACATACACCGGCTCCTTCTCTACTGCCTGATGCCCATGTTTCCCCCATCCTCCAAAAATCAGCACTTGATCTGTGCTTCTTTGCTAGCTGTATCTCTTCTCCTTTTTGTGAATGAATTTCTTTGGAAGGTCCTCTACAATCAATGCTTCCACTTCCTTTTCTCTCATCCTCTTCTATACTCTTTGATGCTTGACTTCCAATATTATCATTAAACTGAAACAGCTTTCTTCAAAGTCACCAATGATTTCGTAAGTGTTAAATCTCACGGCCTTTTCTCAATCCTCCTTCTCCTCAACCTCTGCAGCCTTTGATGCTGTTGATTTGTTGTTGTTCGATTGTGTCCAACTCGTGAAGTGGTTTGCCATTTCCTTCAACAGCGCATTTGACAGATGCGGAAACTGAGGCAGTTAAGTGACTTGCCCAGGGTCACACAGCAAGTAAGTGTCTGAGGCTGGATTTGAATTCAGAGAGATATCTTCCTGACTCCAGGCCTAGCATCCACTTCACCACCTAGCTGCCCACATCCAATCAGTTGCCAATTTTCTGTCAATTCTACCTTAGTAACGTCTCTTGTGTACACGTCCCTTCTCTCCTGACAATTCCACCGCTCTGATCCAGCTCCCTGTCTTTTTATTGCAATAGCTGGCTAGTTGGTCCCCCTTCCTCAAACCTCACCCCATTCCAGTCCATCTTCCCCTCAGCTGACAAACTGATGTTCCTAAACTTCAAGTCTGTCCATGCCACACCCCTATTCAATAAACTTTGGTGGCTCTCTATTACCTCCAGGAGAAAATCTAGAAGTTTAAAGCCCTCCATCACCTGGCCCCTTGCTACCTTCCTCTCTCCATGTACCCTATGATCCAATGTCACTGTCCTCTACGTTCCTCACACAAGACACTCCTCCCTACTCTCCATGGTCACTGACACCTCCCAAGCCTGTTGCTCTCTCCCTGCCCATCCTTGTCTCCTGGCTTCCTTCAAGGCTCAGCCAAAATCCTACCTTGTGCAATGAGCCTTCCCCAATCCCTGTTAATATTAGTGCCTTCCTTGTATTGCTCAGCTCCACTTTATCCTGGGTATAGCTCATTTGTACATATTTATTTGCTTATTGTCTCCCCCATTAGACTGTGAACTCCTTGAGGGCAGGGACTGGTTTTTTTGCCTTCCTTTGTATTCTTAGTGCTTAGCACAGTGTATGGCACACAACAGGCACTTAATAAATGCTTGTGGGCTTGACTAATACTTGACAAAGTTTGGTTTCATAATTGTCAATTCAAGTAGCATGTCTTCACACTAACCAAGGAGGTAGGCCTGGTCTATGAGTTTCCCTTTTTTTCAGAAAAGTTCAAATACCATCTGCATGGAGCTGCTTTTTTAATCCTTCCCACTGATTCATGCATCTACCTGAGACAGATTCAGTATTTGAATGTGGCCCTTAAAACCCTTGGAGCAGCCAGGTGACGCAGGGGACAGAGTGCTGGGCCTGGAGTCAGGAAAATTCCTCTTCCTGAGTGCAATTTGGCCTCAGACACTTACTAGCTGGGTGACCCTGGGCTTAACTCTCCCCTGGTTTGCCTCAGTTTCCTCATCTGTAAAATGAACTGAAGAAGAAAATGGCAAACCATTCTAGTAGCTTTGCCAAGAAAACCTCAGATGGGGTTACAGAGAGTCCAAAACAACTCTACTATGGCTCCACTACGCCTTTCATAAGCATTCTAGTCAGCAGTCTGCTAACAACTGAGGCCATCTGGAACTAAGAAAGCAAGAGAAATGATGCACGAGTATAGGTTGCCCAGTGGATAGTGTACCGGCCCTGGAGTCAGGAGGACCTGAGTTCAAATCCAGTCTCAGACACTTCCTAGGAGTGTGACTCTGGCAAATCACTTACCCCCTTGCCTCCAAAAACAAAACAAAACAAAAGATGGCTGGGTATGATGGAAAAAGCACTCTAAAGTCAGGAGATTTGAATTTGAATTCCAGCTCTGTCACCCATATGACTTCCTATCTCAAAGTATCAGTTTCTTCATCTGTGGAAGAAGGTGGAGTGTCAGACTGGATGACTTCTAGGATTCCTCTGAGCTCTAAAATCCTATTACTATCTTGTGTGAGGAGTATTTCCAAACACAAAGCTCCCTAAGCATTTTGTTCTGCAGAGAGACAACACACAGAGCAATCTAAACTGTGCTGGGTCTGAAGATTCCTGCCAGGAAGAAAATCAATCTTCCCCGTTGAAGAAGGTCAAGATTCCATTACATCAGCAAAATCAGCACAAAAGAATGCACTGAGAAGTACAAGGGAGAGAGCCAAAGGTTTGCTTTTGCTTTATATTTCACACAAAAACTAATCTCATTTTTTAAAGCCAGCCCACACCATGACAGGCTGGTTGGTTGTTGTCCTTTGTTCTGAAGAGGACCAAAATGACATCACTATGTTAGTCAGGTTACAGTGCACCCAAGCTTGGAATGCTCTACCAAGGTCGGGCACAAATAATCTCTGTGAACATTTGGGGTGAATTCTCTAAATTTGCTGCTCCCAGAACAGACTTTCATGGTCCCAATTCATGAAACTCACTCATACACTCACTCTCCTGCAATCAGGCCTGGTCTCCCATCTCCATGCCTTTGAACAGGCCATCAAATCCCTCCTCACCTCTGCCTCTGAAGAGTCCTTATCTTCTTTCAAAGCCCAGTTCAAAGCTTCTACCTGAGGCCTGTCCTGATCTCCTGTGAGTGCCTCTCTCCACCCTAAATTTGCTTTGAATTTCCTGTGTGTGTATATATATATATATATTTGTATTTCTTTATGTGACTATACAATGTAGGCTCCTTGGGGATAGAGACTGTCTCATTTTGGTTTTTATATCCCTACCACCTAGCACAGCACCTGGAACATAGTAGACATTTTAAAATACTCAAATGACTAAATTATGCCAAAGAGGAGTTAAAATTAATCCTAAAGCAATTGTATAAATACATTCATATTAATCTTCTTAAAACACAATTTCATATATGTTCTGACATCTTCAATAGCTCCTCTCTAGAAAATTAAGGGATTTATCTTTAACTAGGCATTCAAAGATCTCCAAAATCTCATTCCATCCCTCCTCTCCAGCCCTGTTTCCCATTACTCCCCTACATGAACCCTCCCCTCCAGCCAGATTTATCTACATGTCATTCCATGAAAAGGTTCTGAACATCCAGGATTCTGCTCTGGCCCCCTCCCCCCCCACCTTGTAAGAGGAGCATTGACACACTAGGCTGTGTCCACAAGAAGGTCATTAGGATAGTGAAGCATCTGGAACCCACATGAAGTCAGGAAGAATTTAGGAGGATTAACTGGAGAAAGGACCTAGTGGGGGGGGGGGGGAGGTAGCACTGCAGTCAGCAGTTATGTGGGGGAGAGAGTAGATGTTTTGTTGCTCCAGAAGGAAAGCTAGGACCAATGGGCACCACTACAGAAATGCTCAATCTCAGCTCATTAAAAGAATGGACTTTCACATAATGAGTGCTATCCCAAAATGGAATATACAACTCCATAAAGCAGTGAGCTCCCTGTCCCCAGGAGGATACAAGCATGTGTTAGGATATTATAGAAATGATTCCTGCGCTGGGGAAATGGCTTGTTTTGAGATAATGTAGAAGACTTTGATTCCTGCTTCCAAGTACCCACTCTCTTTTCTAACTGTGCAAATGTTATCCATTGTTTGAGGTCTCCTCAAGACTCACATCTACCCTCCAACTAAACAAATTGAGGGGATTAAGACAGCAAGTGGTTAATTGTAGGAATTGAGTGAACCACTGACTCCATCTTGTGACTCAATTCTGCAGCTAGCTCAGTACCCTGTCTATTCAAATATGGGTCTAGTCCAACTTCTTTCTTATGAGAAAGTTTTATTCAGTTCCAGCAACTGGGAGAAAACCTTATTGTGTTATTTGAACTTAGCCCTGCATGGCTGGGAAGCTGGACCACCCCACCTAATGCTTAGACACCCTCAACCAAGGACCTAGGTTATGCTGACCAGAAACACAGTCAGATCCAAAGACTGCTACAAGTTTTTTCACAATTGGACATCTCAAGCAACCCCTATGTCTTCTCTGAAAAGTGGCCCCATACTGATCAATGAGTTATTGTTTCCATTGGTTGTTTATGGATACTTAGGGGCTTGGGACACCTCTTTTTCTGAATTCAGGAAATTTTACCTATTCACTCTCTCCCTTCCCTACTTGGAAATTCCTTAATCTTTCATCCAGTTAGAAATCAGATTACCTGATATTGCATTGTTTCCTTTTAATTAATTGGTCTTTTTTGACTAAAAGTTTTTAATGTATAAAAGTCTGTCTTCCTCCGCATTGGGGTCCACGCCTATGCTGAGGAGATCTGGTCCTGGTTTGTTGGGCAATTGCAATGCATTGCTGAATAAATCGATAGGCTCAAAAGATCAAACCTTTGTTTCCTCAGTCATGTATTTCCTCTTTCACATTCCATACAACCTTTCCTGGCAATCTTAGTGCTCGCTGATCACATTAGCCTGAAGTGCTAATTATCGTCCTATCATATACTTTCCTTTATTATTTTCTTAGGAACGTATCCTGCCTCCCCAACTAATGGATGATCTCCTGAGCCTCTCTGAATCCTACTCACCCCTTGGGATGCCTAACAGACACATTTTCTACCTTAGTACAAATTACCTGATATTAGGAGTGAGATAACTGGCTGGGAGGCTATAATAAAGGGGCCTCCCATAGAGCCAGGGAGGAGGGATTAGCCTGAATGGGGCAGAGGCTCTCAGGAATCAAGTTTCTTTAAGGGCTCCACCCAAAGCAAAGCTCTCCTTCACACCCCACCCCTTCCTGAGGAATACCTGTCCCCATTCATTATCCACCTCTGTCAAATGTATGCCAGTCAACAAGCACTTATTAAATGCTCACCACGTATCAGACATCTAAAGTCTGGGGATATCGAGAAAGGCAAAAACATGGTGCCTGCCTTTAAGGGGCTAATGTTATATGATGTTATGTTATATATGTATATAAAGTTAATGTCTAACAGGACAGAAAACATTTAAATGACTATGTACATACAAGACATATACAGTGTAAATGGAAGGAAATTTCTGAAGGAAGGGACTGGGAGTGGGTAGGAAGGGGAGAAGACCTCCAGCAGAAGATGGGATTTGAGCACCGTCTCCAAGGAAGTCAGAAGACAAAGGTGAGGAAGAAGGCATCCCAGGCATCAGGGTCAGCCAGAGAGAGTCAGGAGATGTAGCGAGGTCAGGAAGGAACAGCAATGAGGCCAATGTAAATGGGTCATAGGACACGGGCGGGGAAGAAAGGAAAGGAGCCGGGTAATGAAGGGCTTTATATTTGATCCTGGTGGCAACAGGGAACCACTGGAGTTTTTTGAGTAGTGGGGTAAGACGGTCAGGCCTGTATTTTAGGAGGATCACTTTGGCAGCTGAGTGGAGGATGGACAGGAGTAGGGGAAGACTTAAGGCAGGGAGACCAACCAGAAGGCTATTGCAAGAAATGTGTGGGTTTTTTGAGGAAGAAAACAAAAGGGGAGAAAAGGGGGGCCCTAATGGTTTTTAATAAGATTCAGTTTCCTGATATGTGAGGAGGCAGTGAGGAGGTAGGCTTGAATGACTAAGGTTACTTCCAGTTCTAAGATCTTACACATTTATGTTCAGGATCATCCACATAGTCAGTAAACAAGCATTTAAGTGCCTACTATGTGCCTACAGTGTGCTAAGCCCTAGGGATACCCACCCCCTCAAAAAAAAGCAAAAAAAAAAAAAACCAGTCTGTTCTCAATCTAGGAAGACAACATGCAATCAACCATGTACAAATAAACTATGTAGAGGGTAACTTGGAAATAGTGAACAGACAGAAGCCACTAGAATTCAGGGAGATTGGGAAAAGCGTCCATTGGAGGAGGGATTTTTGCTGAGACTTGAAAGAATCCAGACAAGGCAGGAGGCAGAAATGAGGAGGGAGACATTCCATCCAAGAGAAGTAGTCAGTGACGAGGTCTGGGGTCAGGAGATGGAATATCTTGTTGGAGCAACAGAAAGTGGGCCAGCGTCACTGGATCACAAAGTACACGGGAGTGAGTGAGGTCTAAGAAGACTGGAAAGGGAAAGCCACGCAGAGAATTTTATATTTGATCCCAGGGGTAATAGGGAACAACTGGAGTTTATTGAGTGAGGGGCTGTTCCTTGCCCATCTCAGGACTCTTGTTCTAGAGCCCTCTGGGGTTTATTTTATTTATTTATTTTTTTTAGGCAATTGGGCTTAAGTGACTTGCCCAGGGTCACACAGCTAGTAAGTGTCAAGTGTTTGGTCTGAGGTCGGATTTAAACACTCAGGTCCTCCTGACTCCAAAACCAGAGCTCTATCGACTGCGCCACCTAGCTGCCCCCCTCTAGGGTTTCTGAATGACTTCTAGATCAAAGGATCAGAGACCTAGATCCGAAAAGGACTTCAGAGCCCACTTAATCCAAACCCACCATCATACCAAGGAGGAAACAGAAACTCCAAACGAGCCAAGTGACTAGCCTGAGGTCACATAAGGTAGAAAGCCATCAGAGACAGGACGTGGGTGTAGGTCCTCTGAGTCCAGCGCCAAGAACTTTTCCTACTACACCACAAAGACCTCTCTTCCTCTTTTGTCCTAAAGAAGGACAAACAACAACGACAACAATGCTGTTTGTTCAACTATTGGCACTAAATTCCAAATTATTTATGCTTCTCAAGATTATTCTCTAATCTTTATTATTTTAATGTTTCTCACTTAAATTGTAAATTGTTTCTAATCTTTATAAATGGATATGTATTCATATAAAATCTTTAATTGTAATCAGCATATAGTAGACCATGTTCTGCTATTTAAACTTCAACATTTTAAAGAAACGTGCCCATGTGATCTGTTGTTTGCTGTTGTTCAGTTGTGTCAAATTCTTCGTGACCTCATTTTGGGTTTCCTTGGCAGATTGGAGTGGTTTGTCATCTCCTTCTCAAGCTCATTTGACAGATGAAGAAACCGAGGCAAACAGGGTTAAGTGATTTCCCCAAGGTCACACAACTAGTAAGTGTCTAAGGCCAGATATGAACTCAAGAAAATGAGTCTTCCTGACTCCAGGCTCAGCACTCCATCCACTGCACCACCATTAAGGGAAAGAGCAGAGTAAAAAGTTCTTGAGAAGTCTGGCCCATGTCTGTATAACTCAAAGGATATTGTTAATGGAGGGAAGCATCTTCTTATTTGCTTGTTTTTTTGATGAGCACAATGAGTTCAGAACTCTACTTTCAGAAAAAAGTAGGTTCATTCATTTTCAATCTAGTTTGTCCACTTTTTAACCCCTAACCCAAATTTCTAGTGAGGTGCATAGTAGGACTCATTCTGCTTTTATCACATAGGTGAACAGAAATGAGACTATTATTTTCACATCTCTAAATGACATGATTGTCCAAAAGACATAAATTAATAGGAACATAAGCTCGTTTAGGGCACAGGCTGGTTTTTTGTTGTGTTTTATCTTGGTAGCCTTAGTGTTTACCACACAGTAGGTGCTTCATAAATGTTCCTCCTATTGAAACGACAATCTTTATCTAAAGTTCATTCCTGAGATTAAACACAAGTGCTTAAATTTACCAGTGTCTTGATCTGGAGATCCAGCTTTTTAGATTCAATGAGGTTTTAGGACATGGAGAAAGGTGGGGATATAGAGAGATATGAGTGAAGATGCAGGTGACAGAATGTATCTCCGTGGTGTGGGATGAGGAGGGGATGAGAAGAAGCTCTTGGTGGATGGCCTTAAAGAAGATATCTAAGTGATCTATAATGATCATTTGTGGCGCTAACAAGTATGAGAAAGAAAGCAATGGTTGCAAGGTCAGGCGCAGGAGGAGACAGTGGAAGACCTCTGACTGATATGAGAAGGGAAGAAGAGGGAGCTCTCTTTTAATGACCTCAATTTTTTTTTTTCAGTGAAATAGGAGGCAAGGTCCTCAGCTGAGAGGGTAAAGGGAGGAGGGGGCATGGGAGGTTTGAAGAAGGGTGAAAGATTCAAAAAACCACTGAGGTGAGCAGGGTAATGTGTATGTCTCTTCTCTTCAGGGCATCTATTTCCACTGTTTTCTGGTGTTTCACTTCTACTTTGATAGTATCTCTTAGAGTGACACTCCCTTCTCCCGATACTGCCATCATCCCGGTAAAAGCCTTTATCACCTCAACCCTGGATTCATGTAATAGCCTCCTGGTTGAGCTCCCTGCCTCCACTCTCTCCCCATGGCACAGTACATCTGCCACTTTGCTGTCAAATTAAGCACAGGTCTGCTCACTTCACTCCCCATTCAATAAACGTCATGGCTCCCTATTACCTCCAGGATCAACTGAAAATTTCACATTTAGCTTCCAAAGCCCTTCATAGCCCGGCCCTTTTTTACCCTTCCGGCCTTCTTACACCTTTCTCCCTCCATGTACTCTGTGATCCAGTGACATGTGCCTCTTATTTGTTCCTTGACTGACCCTAGCTGTCTTTACCCAACCCTACCGTACCTGGAATGCTTTCCCTCTTCATTGGCACTACCTAGCTGCCCTAGCTAGGACTCAGCCAAAATCTCACTTCCTTTGAGAAGCCTTTCGCAGTCGTCACTTTTTAGTTCCTTCCCTCTGAGATTACCCCAATCTATTTTGCATTTGTCTTCTTTGCGTGTTGTCTCTCAGATGAGACTGTGAGCTCTTTGAAAGGAAGAATTACTATTTGCCATTCTTTGTATTCTCAGCATCTAGCACAGTGCCTGGCAAATAATAGGTGCCTAAGAAATGCTAACTGACTGACTACCATCAGCTGGTCTTCAAACGCATTGTGGTGTCTTCCTTAACAGGGAGGGGTAGGGCATCTACTAGTTCTTCATTAGTTTAGTGGCATAAGTGTTATCCTCAGTTCTTTTGTGATGCAGACCCCACCACCCATATCAAGGCATTTTAAAATCTGCTTTAAACACACACACACACACACACACACACACACACACACACACAC
>NW_020954550.1:5578230-5598366 GCF_900497805.2 Vombatus ursinus
TATCATTCCCTGGGTCTGGCAAATCATTTCCAAGGGTTCTTCCCAAGGGTTTTATTTAGCAAAACTGAAAAGAACCCGGGTGAAGGGGCGGCATCCCACTCTTTTCTCCTCCTCCAATGTTATTCCATGAAAATCACAGCAATAGCTAGAAAGAAGCATACCAAAAGGGTTAGTGACCTTTGCACTCCCTACCTCCCCCTCAACAAAATTTTGCCTTTCTACACCAGAAAACATTATTCACCAATAAGGCAGTGACTTTATAAACTGTTAGCTGATGAGGAGAAAAAAAAACAAAAACAAGCTAGTTTTTACATTTTAAACTTTATTCAATTCTGTACTTAGCAATTTCTAAGTATTATACATAAGAGACTGCTTTAGACACTTTTATAGAAAACAGGGAGGTTTTTTGGTTTAAAAAAAAAGAAAAGAAAAAAGAAACCAACACATACAAACCCAATTGTCAGTAAGAAGCTAAAATCCTCACCCAAGTGGAGGCCAATACAAACTCCAAAACAGTGGTACATTTAGCATACAAATTATTCCTCAAACTCTAATCTAGCAAACATGTCCACATTATTTAACTACAGCTAAGTAAAAATATTCCAAAAACTACATTTAAAAAAAGTCTCTGTTTCAGGAAAGTAAAAACATTTTAAAAATATTTCTTGTAAAACTTATCACCAAAGTTTAAAAATTGCAGAATCTTTTTGCAGCCATTTTTGTAAATAAAGTTAAATTTCAATCTTTGTTGAAGGAAAAAAAAGCATCCTCTTAAATTTCTTATAAATATCCTCTAAAGACATATATTATAAATCTGCCACAAGCTTCACCTGAAAGAATTTCCAAGGCTCCTTCTCCAGAAAGGATCACCTTATTGATTTACTTTCATTAAACCTTGCTCATATAAATAAGATCCAACTTCATCTACATTTGAATTTTTACCCCACTTTGTTTCTTCCATTAAGTTATTTATCAAAATGACTGATTTTTTAAAAAATTCTTAAAAAGGGGACTCTTTGGTTAAAAATAAAATGCTATTCCTCTCTTCCAAAACAATTGCCTCTATGGGTCTGATTAAATGCCTATTTGGGGAGGAGTTTGGGAGATCTGAAGGGAAAGATTTCAGATTGGACAATTATAGTTCCCATAGTTTATGTGAACAGCTCTCCTTAGGTCTCATGTCATGGGAAGCCCAGAGGAGATCCCAATTGCACCCAGAACACAGTACTAAATTTAAAGCCACTGAGAGCTTAATGATTACATGACAATGGGGGAGAAAGCACCCTCAAACAATGCTACAAGAAGGCTAGATTCAGGATGTGGCCTACAAACTAATGGTCAAACCCCACGCGGTCACTGGTCCTCCCACCACCCAGCATTCTTCCTAGGCTTAATGTTCCTGATACTGGCATCACCTTCCTTTCACAAGAGAACATTCTTTCACTTAAAAAAAAAGATGTGTATTCAAGTGTACATCAAAACGACAATATTCAGAGAGGAAGAAAGGGGGCGTGGGTGGAGATGAGGAGCCACAGCAGTTTAAATACAATCCCTGGAATTCCCTTTGTTAGGGCAACACGAAGCACCAGTGTAGTAAACGCATGGGAGGGAAAAAAAATGTGAATATATCCTGCCTTACGGTAAGGGATAGCCTTTGTTTGGGAGATTCTACCCCAATGTTCATGACTGCTCACTGCGCAAATCCTGCTAAGGAACTAGGAAGAATAAAACACAGAAGCCTCTCAGCCAGCAAACCTCCCATTCATAGGCACAGAAATTCTAAGATCTCAGAATCCCCCCTTATCTACATATATATTTCATATGCCCTTCCCCAACCTCTCCAAAAAAGATGGCTCCAAATTTTTCTGCAAAGTAGTTCCCTCAAGCTCTTCCTACCGAAAAGACAAAAAAAAAAGGAAAAGTATTTCTGAAAGCTGACACCAAGAACCTGTGTCAGGAATTTCTGGATGTGGCACAGATTGAGGATCTGTTGAGCGAGACCCCTTAATAGCTTACATGGTAAATAGACAGGTTGGCTTCTAGAAGGATGTGTGGTCATCGGGTGTAGTATTCTTACATAATGCTATATACAATAATCCCCAGAGACCTCCATCTTAGTGTTTCCATCATTAACAAAAACAGGCAGAAAAGAATATGAGGGCTTATTCTTCCACTATGTCTAACATCACGTGAATGAATGGTACAGAGGAAGAACGCGGGGCTTTTACAGCCTTCTCTAGCTTCTGTGAGTGAGGGAGGATGTCTTGTGGAGCAGACATCCAGGAGTCATTTCTTTAATTATTCACAAGAGGCTTCATCTCTTTGATAAAGGCCAGTGAGATGATCAAGTTGAAATCACTGAAAGTAGCCCAGGTAACTGAAGTTGGCATAGAATTTTTTTTTTCCAGTTTCTCTATCACAGAATCACAACATCCTATAGCACAAAAAGACAGGTATGCATACATATTGACCCATCAGCTGAGCACTATAATAAATAAGGTAGATTTCTACAGATGTCCCCTAGGCCACCAGTACTTTGGGCACATCAACCCCATTTTATATCACCAACATATATATTTAAAATTTTAAAAGGGGGGGAAATTAAACAATGGCCATAGCAGCAGTATGTGAATCTGCCTACGTGAGTACCTCAGGTTTTAAAAGACAATTATGTACCACACACCAAATCTCTGGAAGCTACACTCTGGAACATAATGGGACTGGTTGATAATGGAATCTCCAAACTGACCATGAAACGGTCCTTGGCCAAGAGTACCCTGAACTTTTGCCAGGGGATGTTCTAGGAGGCAAAAGGCCACTGTCTCATGTGAGCAAGACTCAGTAATTCAAAGGTTTTGAGACACCCCTTGAATTTGGGTTCTGTCTCTTTTAGAGCAGAGGTCTCTATTGCCCAGGCAAAGGAAGAATGTGAGGGCAAACTAAGGAATACCATACCCTCTCCTCAGAGAGTAAAACCACTACTACCACCACCAACAATAACAGAAACTTACTCATGTCTTCTCCAAAAAAGGTTCAAGTCTCTCCTCCTAACTTCTACTGAAGGCTGCTCCTAAGCCGTATCCAACCCAAGCCCCAATTTGAGGAACTCCCTGAACTCTCAGACAATACCGTACCTCTAAACTGTGAATGACAACCACAATTATGCTTACTTTGCAAAGCTTCAAAGCTGTGTGCAAGCAGAGGCTTCCAGAAGTAGCATCCATCTATTTACTTCAAGTCATGACACCCCATGGATCCAAGAACCATGGTGATCATTCAGTGTTAATCTTTTTTTCCTTTTTTCTCTGCTCCTGTGATACTTCCTAATTATAAAATGTGATAGAATCTATAAGCATATGTACAATATATTATCATTCATAATCAGGGTGGATTCAAACAATTCTTTCTTCTAAGAAAAAAAAATACTTTCCATGGTGACTGGTAATTGTTTCCTTCATGATGTCACAGGGGAAAAAGCTCAATATGACATCTAAAAACTGAATACTGTGGCCAATATAAATACATGCATAACTGTGTTTATCACATATATGTCATATGTGTTGGCACACATATACACACATATATGTATGTGTACTTGTGTGATACACATATAGTTCTAGAAGTATCAGTCTATAATCACAGACTGGTGAATGGGGTTAAGGGAGAGCAGGAAGAGAAGAATGAGAAGAAATGGAATGTATACGCTCCCATTAGATCCATGATCTGGTTGCTCATTTCTAACTCTGGCCTGTGGCACATTGTTGTAAACTACTTCAATTTACTAGGTCTTTTACATGAAAAACTGTTCTCATCTGGAAGGTTGAGAGCATCATTAACAAATCTCTTGGTTTATAGAATGTCCTCCCAACCCACAGGAGGGGAAAGAGAGCTCTGAGGCTGAGCCCCCAACCTGCTCTGAACGTTGCTCTTTTCTTACCTTCCCCCTTCCCCGCCCCCCCACCCTGGTTCTTATTTCTAGGCCAAGAATGGCTTAGGAAACTCCAGAAATACCAAGTGTAGATTTCCCCCATCACATCTGCATCATGAAGCACCCAGGGTTACTCAGCAGATCATGTCTGTTTGGGCTGATTTTAGTTAAGGGTCTTCCTTGTGCAATGGCCAGAAATCCAATTTCTCACAGGAAGTACTTTAAAGCGCTGATCTGGTGAAACACCCTAGGATGCTTTATGTAAACTGGACAAATACTATCCCTTCCCATAAAACGCAGGGATCCCCTTCTCTTGAGTCTAAGGGGTCACATTCACAACAGACCTATTTGATTCTGGCCCCAAAGTTCTCTTCGGACATGATATCCCAGAGAAATAATAAAGGTGCTAATAATATATGGAACATAACAAAAGCTACAAAATCAAAGCCCTCTTATGCACAGAACCAACAAATTTGTTGGGGAGGACAGAGGAAAGAAGAGAGTCATATGCCCAGCAGGTTTCAGCCAAAAAAGCAATTTTGAGATCTAAGCCCTTTTAAGAATATTGTTATTAAAAGTACTTACAATTAAAAAAAAAAACCCTATCCAAGCATCTATCCATAGTTTAGGTATGGAAAAAGACAACTTTATAGTTATCTTGAAATCATGTATGCAACAATACAAATAACAGTTGTAATTATTGCAATACCTTGATCAAGTAATAACAATAAGGTGAGACCATGTTGTCAATAAATTGTGCTTATTCACATTATCACAAAGAAGTGGCAGAGAACGGGTTAGGGGGCCCGACGAGACAAAGAGGACAGTAAATGATACCTGTGATTTCCAGCATCACAAGTTCAGAGAAAGACATTTAAGGCCCACAGGGAAGCAGGACTGAAAAAAAATTTAAAACAAAATCTCTGGGATTTTTTTAAAGGATTAAAATCACTAGATTTCAACTGCCTTGAAAGTAAGCGCTCCATCCTTCAATCCCTAAATATTAGGAAGTTAGGAACAATGAAGAATATGGCCAGAACTCCATGCTTCATACTTCATCCCAAAAACAAAGGACACAAACCATCTTAGTGTTTCGAGTGCAGAGTTCAGAACTCCCCTTTCCACGTAAGGCCAAAGACTGACCCTCAGGCTGCTTGATATGTTTTTGTACATGGGATATAGATTTCAGACTAAAGAAACTTGTTCTTCCTCTACAAAAATATGCTGAACCTTTAATCTCCAGTTGGGAAAAAAAATCTGCTGAAAGAATAACAACTCTCAGATTTACCAGCCAGATTTCTAAAGAAAAAAAAAAGAAACTGAAAACAAATGTAAAAAAAAAAAACAAAAACAACATCCCACTAAGCCCTTTAGAATCCTGCTTTCTGAAAGCTGCATTAGAACTAGTTACTTGTGCATGTGTCAAGTGAGACCTAGTAGATGACCAGCTTCATGAAGGCAGGGTCCATGATTTACTTATCTTTACAACTCCCACCCCAGCACCTAGTATAGTGCTCTGCATATTGTAGGCACTTGAAATATTTGTTGAATTTGAACTTAATGGCACCATCTTATTATAAAAGGTCACGAAAGTCAAAAGTATATGTATAATACATATTATGTATGATCAGCGTGGACCCAAACAATTTTTTCTTGTTTAAAATAAAACTATGCTTTCCATGGTGAATGGTAGTTTCTTTCATCATTTCACAGGGGAGAAATCCAATAAAACCCAAACATTCTTATCGCATGCTTGCTTTTCCTGACCCCCTTTGGGCCAACCTGGTGCTGGCAATTTCACAGGTGTTTTTTAGGACTGGTCCAATCATTACTTGCATTAATCATTACTTTAAAAAAAAAAAACCTTTAAAAAATACAGTATTTTAGTTGGCAGACTGATCAAATTGAATGACGGTTGTTGATAAAAGAAGGGCTCTCAGATCTCTCATACGGAAAATTCTCTGGTAGGGCAGCAGAGAGGAGCTATGAGGGTCCACAGATAAATCAGGACACACATCCAACATGATGCCATCTTGACCCAGAAGAAAGACGTGCTTCCGCTGAAGAATTTTTCAATGTGAGCACCTTCATAGCTGTTGGAAAGAAAGATAAACTGATTGAGCCTCCTTGAAAGCTAGTTCTTTTTCCCTTAACTCCCTTCCTTTTAAAAATCATGCTCCAAGTCATCTATGATATCATTATTAAAATGGTGGCTTGGTATCCCAATACTTAGAATAATGACTGGGCATATTGTAGGAGCTTAATACACATTTGGTGTTTGACTGGGAGATGTGGGCATACTTTCCAATAATGCTGCTCAAAGCCTGTCTATGCCCACTCATCCTGATGAATCCTAATGCCCTCTTCTAAATCAACTCCATGGGGTCCAGTAACATGGTAATGGCCTCCCTCTCATTCTCTTGACATTGTATGGATACCAACAGAGCCATGTGGAGCTTCTACCAGTTTATCCCTTGCTCTCAATTTGTGGCTGACTTATATTTTTTTAAAAATTGGATCTGTAATTTCATTGTAGGAAAGACCTAAGGCAGATCAGCACCTTTTTTAGCTGCTTGGAAAGCAGAGGACTTGCTCAAGGTCAAACAGTCTCTATGTGTCAGAGATACAATCTGAATTTAGGTCTTCCACAGGCCATCTTTTTTTTTTTAAAAAATTCTATCAAGTATTTCTCTGGTGATACTCTTTACACTGGTTCTCCTGTCTAATTCCTCATTTATAATACCTTGTAACATAAAATTCAAATCCTAGAACCTTGGAAAACTCCATTCACATGAAGAAGTTTTGAAGTCACTCTTGGGTTTTGTATTTTGAAGCTCCCTGTCACTTTAATAGCTCTTTATGATGGGATTCTTTTTTTGTTTGTTGATTCTTCCAGACTACTTTCTGACTTTGGATTTCACGCTACTGGGCTCCAGGCACTTTTGGAGGGAAGGTCTGGACTGGTCTTGTTGCTGCTTTCTAGGGGTATTTAGTGTTGTTTTATTCAAGGATCTCAGGAACAGGTCAGGTTGGGTCCCTGCAAGCTTTCAGCACTTCACAAACTGTCTGATCCAGGGCAATGTCATCTGATTGCTGTATCCCTGGTGTGAGGGCTATTTGACTGGGAATCCTCCCCTGGTCATAGCTATGAAGGTTCCACACTGGGCTGGAAGCTGGAACTGAGACCACTCCATGGGTATAAGCTAAATAGCTGCTGCTACTGTCTGAACTTGCTTCTAGTTCAGAACACAGCCCACAGTCTGCAACTGTTTGTTGACCCTGAGCTCATGTGTCTCCCTCAGTTGGCCCTGTATCTGTTGCTAAGAACTGGGTAGTGAGCCATAAAACTGCCAGTCAGCACCTGTTCAAGGTCACAGTCCTCTTAATTCCCTTTGCAATTCTTTCCTCCATAGCTCTCATTCCTTTTCCAATTGTTTCCTCTAGTGTTCTCATTTTATTTGTAAAAATATGCTTAAACTTTTTTTTTTTAACTTTCCTTTCATCTCAACATTTTATCATCTGGGTCTCGGGCCTCTGGGTCTGGTGTAGAGACTCCTCCTACATCAGCATGCTCCCTTCAGCAAGCTCTTGGCCAGGCCCTGAAGGTTTGAAGACCTCTCTGTATCCCTATAACAACCTGGACTAGAAAAGTGACACACTGTGGCTTTTTCTTGAATTTCCTCATCAGGATTCAGTCTGGTACCTTTTCTAGGTCTATGTGACTCACTGTGGCTTTCTCTTAGATTTCCTTTCTAGGTCTATGTGAAGAAGTTTTTGGAGGAGAGCTTCCTGACCTTCTTGAGATTCCACCAACCTGGCCCTGCCTCTCCTCTCTCAAGCTTTCTTAAGAGTATGGATAGTTTAGAAGCTGAGAGAAATGATTATTAATAACCAATGATTTGGGGAGATCCAGAGTTTCCCCCTTTTAAAAAGTTCAGTCTCTTAAAGGACATCACTGATAATGACATTGGACTAACTTTCTTGTTCAGACTCTACCTAGATGGAATAGCTGTTGTGTTCTGCTCAGGCTTGAGTGGCATTCTTTGAATAGATTTCCCAAAGGCTAGAGAGATACAGAGTCCGGGTACAGAGATAGCCTCTCAGTCCAAAGGTGACAGGATGTTACTCTCAGCCCCCTCATTGTAATATTCTCTCATTAACTGTTAACCAATCAGGGTTGATTCCCACCCTGAGGAACACCTACTCTTTGAAGGGCATATAAACTGTAAGCCTTCAGCCATGCTGTCTTTGGTCTAAGAGAGATGGCGAAATGACAATCTTTTTATTAATAAACATGCCGAATATGAATGTATAAGTAGAGCCTATATCAGATTGCATGCCATTGAGGGGGGAAGTGGAAGGGGGAGGAAATTTAAAACTCAAAATCTTATGGAAGTGAATGTTGAAAACTAAATTAATTATAAAGAAAAAATTAGGAAAAACAAAAACAAAAATTAACATGCTGGCCTTACTAATAAAATGATTAAATCACTCGGAAACTATGTCTCTTGAACCTTTCAATCCCTACAAAGCTATATTAATTCATTTATGCAATAAATGATTTACTAAGCACCTACTACATATATGCACTAGGGATACAAAGAAAAGCAGTGCGCTGTCCTCAAGAAGCTTATTATGTTCTACAGAGACTTTCAAGAAAACCCTTCCTTCTCTAAAATCTACCCCTTGTTATTAATTACTATGCAATATAGATATTAATTATTATTATTTATTATTACAGCATCATTAAAAATTGCTCCTGTGATCTCCCAACACCCACTTTGAACCCCTAAGGAAAACAAGCTACTGACTTGAACCAGTTGGTGACTGTCATCATCACATAAAGGGAGGCCAAGAAGAAGACAAAATGAAAGTAAGTATAGCTGTAGACAGTGCCTTTCTTTTCATCGTAGATGACTTGCTGTCCTCCCCTCCGATCATCAGGCTCCTCAACATCTGTTGAAAATAAGAGAGAAGAAGGGAGGGGCTTTGCTGCTTTGCAGGGCTGCTCCTGCTCCTCCACCATCCTCTCCTCTTTTACCCCAACCCCCCCATCTTGTCCTGATTCTAACTGTGCAAGAAATGCAGAAACAAGCTCCCTGGGGCCCTCAGTGCGGATTTCATCCTGGCCTCGCATGCCCTTACAGAAGGATGAATGTCTAGAAAAATAAATAACTCCTCAGCATTTTCTGGCTGAAAGGAGATTTACTCAAGAGCCCTATTCACTTTGGCACAACTTCCAAAAGGCAAAATGACCCCAACTTGGAAGAAAAATGCCCAGTGGGGACAATCCCCATAAGCACCTAGACCCTCCCCTTAGAGAATACAGTGAAGGATCCACAGAGATAATTATCACAGATTTCCTAATTCAATTTGGATTTTTAAAAATCTAGTCATCAAACAATTATGAGTAATGACTGACATTTACACTGGGATTGAGATTTAGCAAAGCATTTTATATACATGGATACAGATAGATATATGTGGAGAGAGGAGGAGAGAGACTAAATGGGGAATGGAAGGAGAGGAGAGAGGATAGAGGGGGAGAATAAGAGAGAGAGAGAGAAAGGGAGGGAGAAAAGTGGGGGAGGGAAAGAGAGAGTCTCTGCTGATCCTCCCAATAATCTATAAGGCGGGTAATCTAAGTATTATTATTTTTTTCACATTACAGATGGGGAAATTGGAGATTCAAGGATGAGAAGTGACTTGCTTATGGTCACAGAGCTAGTAAATGATAGAAAAGCTAGGACTTGTCCAATTCTAAAGGCCAAGGTCCTTCCTATTAAACTAGTATACCTTTCAATAATAATAAACAATAAAAATAACAATAACAAAAATAATGATAGCAATAATGATAATAATAATATATAGCACTTACTATGTGCCAGGTACTGTGCTAAGTACTTTATAATTATCTAATGTGATCCTCACAACAACCCTGGGAGGTAGGTGCTATTATGATTCTCATTTTACAGATGAGGAAACTGAGGCAGAGCTTAAGTGTCTTGTCCAGGGTTACATATCTACTAAGTGCTTGAGCCTGGATTTGAACTCAGATCTTCTAGTTTCCAGGCCTTGCCTAATGAGAGGCAGTGTAATACAGTGGATAGAAAGCTGGCCTAAGAGCCAGGAAATCACAAGTCTGGATCTAGCCCTGGATCTACACTGGCTTTGGGCAAATCACTTAAACTCTCAGCGCTCCAGGGGGCTTTCCAACACTCTTAAGTTCCAGAGAAGGCACTGGCCTACACTGGTAGAGGGAATTTCCTCATCTAAGAATTTTTATACCAATGCAATCACAGGTCTATCCTGCCTTTCCATTACATGCTGCTTGCAATTCCTCCTAATCCTAGAGGCTATTTTAATGTAAACAAAAGCCCTGGCAAAGAATGAGAGAAATGAATACAACCACAACCACAACCCCCCACAACCCAGGAAAAATGGGAAAATAGTCTTTGTATGTAAATACATGCATGTATGTAGCTATAAAAACACATCAAACATTCCTACCATCGACAAAATTATCTATCCGAAGTTAGTGTCCATATACCAAGCCTTGTGAGTGAAACAGATTAGGATCAAACAAAGTTAATTCCCCACATACCTTCTCCATCAGGAGCTAAGCAGAAACAGCAACGAGCTACCTATAAGACAAAAATAAACAAACAGAAGAAAGAGCTGTTATAAAATCATCCTAGGATCATACTTAGATTTCAAGCTTGAATAATAATAGCTAGCATTTATATAAAATGCTTTAAAGTTTACAAAGTGCTATATATTTTAACTAATTTGATTCTCACAACAAACAACCCTATGAGGAAGGTACCATTATTATCCCCAATTTATTTCAGTTTAGTTTAGTTTTTGGTGAGGCAATCGGGGTTAAGTGACTTGCCCAGGGTCACACAGCTAGGAAGTGTTAAGTGTCAAGGGCCAGATTTGAACTCAGGTCCTCCTGACTCCAGGGCCAGTGCTCTATCCACTGCACTACCTAACTGCCCCAATTATCCCCATTTTAAAGATGAAGACACGGAGGATCAAAGAAGTTAACAGGATTTTAAGTCAGGCACCACAGGGCTAGTAAATTGTCTGAGGCAGGATTTGAAACCAGGTTTTCCCGACTCCAGGCCCAGCACCCTATCTATTGTGCCACATTACAGGCCTCCTAATTCCAATCCATTTATTTTACAAGTGAGAAAATGAGGCCCCAGGATGTGATGTAATTTGATGTAGGCTACATGGGTAGTAAGTAGCAAAGTGGGAATTAAAACTCAGGTCCCTTAGAGCACCAGCCAGCAGTCTGGAAGACATGAGTTCAAATCGAGCCTCAGACACTTACTACCTATGTGACCCTGGGCAAGCCATTTAACCCCAATTGCTCCCCCCCCCAAAAAACCCAAAAAAAACAAAAACCCTCAGGTCCCTCCGCTTCTTAATTCAATGTTCTTTCTAATATAACGCCACCTCCAAGATGCATACATGAATGATTCTTTGTATCCCAGCAGTTCAATGAAAATTTTTTTCAATGAAAGATGCTCAGAGGATACTAAGCTACAGTCATCCTAACAGCTTTCAAGATGGATCCAGCTAAGGCTATTATTTGAACCACAATGGCCCAGATTGTCATTGTGGATTAATGAATAAAGAATGCCAAACTAAAACACAGCAGTTGGGTTCATAGCCCCAGTCAGACAATAGCTAGCCATAGAAAACCCTTCCATTTTTTTCTGCCTTTTTCCCTTCATTAGTGAAATGGAGACCTCTCCTGAAGATTTCAGTTATCATCCCTAATGAAAACAAGACGCCCTACCCCAACACAAAATAACATTCATTTCTTAGGGGTCCAATGACATCATTGCACCTAATTATGACAGCAACAGACCACATTTATGAAGTTCATTAACTGTTTCCAAAGACACATCTCATCAGAGCCTCACATAATTTTGTGAGATTGATGCTTTTATTATCATCATTTTACAGATGAGGAAACTGATGCACAGAGAGTGAAAGTGTAAGTAAGCCCATGAACATATAGCAAATAAGTAAGTGGATCTGAGGCAGCATTCAAACCTGCCTCAAGTTTCTTCCAGAGCTATAACAAAAGACTATTATTGTCTCCAAAAACCCTGCATTCATAAAACAAGTACTCCGGGTAAGAAAACTACAAACCATATATTCACTAGTTTGGAAAGAAGAAAATAATGGATTTATTCCCACACTGAGTCCTGAAAAAGAATCCCCCTATGTTAAACCTATCCGGAGGTTGGCTGTTGCTTTTTGTTTAAATTCCAAACACAATAGAGATACTGAAAATGTGACAGGATAGTCTCAGCAGGTGGTCACCCACTCAGTGGCAAAAAACAATCCGGGCTTCTGGGGGGTGGCTTTTCTTCTCCTAAAGGATGTGCCATAACCAATTCAAACTCTGCTGGGTCATCTCTGCTCTTCTGTGACAGAGAGATCCAATAAGATGTGCTGGCCTGGAGACAACCCCAACTGTCTCAGCTTAGGTGCAGGAAAGATCATCTGCAAAACGCCAGCTAGACAGAGACCATTTCTGGGTAGATAACAAAGCCTGACTATCTAGGAGTGGTCACAGAGATGGAGCCGACGGCCAGATGTCAAAATGGGCCTTGCGCTTCTGACCTAGGGCCAGAGCCCAGGCCAGCCCCATTGTAGGAAAGTGTGCATTTTTGGGGCAGCTAGGTGGTGCAGTGGATAAAGCACTGATCCTGAAGTCAGGAGGTACTGAGTTCAGATCTGGCCTCAGACACATAACACTCACTAGCTGTGTGACCCTGGGCAAGTCACTTAACCCCAATTGCCTAAAAACAAAATAAAACAAAAAAAAAGCGTGCATTTTCACAGGTCTGGCAGCCGGGCTTTTCAGGAAATAGTAGTATCACTGTTTCTTCCTTTCAGAATTCTTTCCAAATGTGGCCTTGTGGTCCTAGCTCAAGTTTTTTGCAAGACTTGTTTCTGGATGGACTGGAAAATTATTTTTTGCAGAGAAGAGGAAATGATGGACTTATCTCTACAAAACACCAGAGTTAGAAAGCCTAGGATCAGAGGGCTGCGGGACCCAGACTTAAAATGAAGACATCCCAGCTGCAACATTATTTCCCCTCTGCCTGCCTAGGCATTCTCCCTGTGGCCCAAGGTGTTCCATTGTTCCATTTAGTTTTCCAAGCTCTCCCCTTGTCACTGCAGAGGGTGGAGATGTAGGAATCAAGCATTCTACTATAGCTCGAGGAGTTTACAAGCCTCCAGAAGCAGGATGCTCACCGAGAGAAGCGGCGAGATCTTCAAGAGCACAGCATGGAGCAGTTAATTAAACATCTGCTAGGAGGCCCAAGCAGCAGGAGCCGTGCTCCAAGAGCCAGCTCTGGTGGTAGGAGCCTCAGAAACTGTGGAAACAACTTCGCCTCCACAGCACACATGGGAAGGCGCCAACCAGTTTTCTCTTTAATCTTCCCATTCTTTCTCAGGGAGAGAAGTGGATGACAAATACAAATCAACGAGGATACAACATACAAAATGCACAGCTAAACAAACAAATGAGCAGATAAACAAGATTTAAAATGACTAAATGCATTCCTGGAAAAAAAGTCTTCTGAGAAGTAGCAAATACAGGGGAAGGAAATAAACCTACCTCTTGTTCAGGAGCGGCGTATCTTCCCCTAAGAGCCTCTGAACTGGACCGGGTTGTTGAGGTCAGACTAGGGAGATGGAAAAAGGAGAGTCACCAATACACGTCATTCTGTGTATGGCAAAAGCCATTAGAAACAAATCTTTTCTAGTGGGAACTATTTGGTGAAGGCTTTCCTGATGTCAGCCTGTCATCTGAAGGGCTAACACCTAGCATGGATCACCCTAAATTTTTACTTTATCCACAAAAGAGGATGAGAATAATAATATTAATAGTGCATTAAGTTCTAATGCATTTAATAGGGTATTAAGGTCTGCAAAGTGCTTTGTCTATGTTCATTCATTTGAACCTCACAACCACCTCTGTGAGGTAAGTGCTATTTCATTTTACAGATGAAGACAGTGAGGCACAGAAAGGGTTATTGATGGGGGTTTTGGGGGGAGGAAGGTTGGTTTGTTAGTAAGATTTCATTTGTTCTCATGCATCAAGTGCTTGAGGTATACAGGCATTTTTAAAGAACAACCACTCCTGGCTAACCCCCAAGCCTCCCCATCATTAACAGCCTGTTTTTTGGGGTTTTTTTCTCTCACATAGCCTTATACTAGAACCAACAGCAGAATCATCTAAGTTCTGTCTGGGTTGTTGTATTTTCATTTTCCTTTCTCCGGAGAGAGGTGCTCACAAAGGAGAGGTAAAGCTAGATTTGCAGAGGGCCATAGAAATGAATGCCTCCATAATGCACAAGGTGGGTGGGTAATTGACACACAGACTAGCTTTCCTTTCAGAATCCAGTCATTAGTAGCAAGTGAAGTGAAAAATTTGTCATTTTCCTCATACCTAGAGATAGGGGGAAAAAAATATTCCTAGAAAATTTTAAACTGAGGAAAAACAACCTTAAACTCCACCCCAGTAACGGGGTAAAAAAAAATAGAGAAGAATTTAAATATGGGTAACAAAGGGGTTTTTCTGAGAAGGGGAAGAAGCTATACAGTTGGGGGAAGGGGAAATCATTTTAAACAGATCTAGCATTCAAGAAGAGAAATGCATGTCTGAACTGCAGATCTAATCATAAGGAATTTGAGCCCTAAAAGATCTAAGAAGGTAATAATGAGGGGATGCAAATAACAGGGATTAGTTGGCAGAAGACTACAAAGGTTTCTCAGTTATTATCAAAAGCAAACATATAAGGTTCCTGTTTAAGAGGTAGTGTCAAGAATGATAAACTAAGAGCCCTGAGTTAGCATCCTGGCTCCACCAATCACTAAGTGTAGTGTGTGACCCTGGAAAAAATCATTTCATTCTCCTGAAGCCTCAGGTCTCTCAATCATAAAATGGAGCTAATTAATAACAACATCATCTCAAAGGGTTGTTGTAAGGAAATCAGTTCAAAACTTATAAACTGTTAGAGAACTGCAAGCTAAGTCTTTAACAAGAAATATGTGCTGTATAACTGATATCATATTGCTTGCCTTTTCATTGGATAAAGGAGACCAGGAGGAAGGGAGAGAATTGGGAACTCAAAAATTTTTAAAAAAGAAATATGTGAAGAAAAGAGCATCTGAATAGATCAGGCAAAAAACTTTGTACCTCCAAAAAACCTGTTGGCTTAAGAACACAAAGATATGCTATCTACAACTAGAAGGGCTTTCAAAGATCATGGAGTCCAAGCCTCTCATTTTGAGGGGGTCCAGACTTGTGATTTCATTGCTGAAGGGGATTCCTGGTATAGAAACCCCCTGCCATCAATGAGGATCAACAGATGGTCTGAAATATAATTGTCTTTGAGAGTTGCTTGGGACAAAAAAAAAAAAATTAAGTGATTTGCCCATGGTCATACATGGCTAATATGTGTGATAGGCAACGACTTATTAAGTTGTTTCAGAGAGGAGACCAGAGGTCACCTATTCCAACCCCCTAACTTTACAGAGAGGTTAAGTGAAAGTGCTGGTGGGATTTGAACTCATGTCTTCCTGACTCCAAACTCTACCTTATCTGCAACACCATCTCTATGTTTAACTTGGCAAATCAAATTAGGATGATAATTAATTTAAAAGTAGTGTTTATTTATAAGATTGCAGGCTTTTAAACGTTTCTAATTCTGTTACCAAGGCATCTACATACTATTAAAATATAGACAAAAATTTCAGATATCAGATTCTTGAGTTTATAAGAAGCAGGTAAAAACTTGGGCTGACAAGAAAATATCAGCGATTAGAAAGTTGTGTTTCCTCAACTTTTTATGTCCTCTATAGTCTCAAGAATATATAGATATCCTAGGAATATAAAAATGTTTATATTCCTCGATCTAGCAATATAAAAATATTCCTAGAAAATTTTAAGGCATTGGGGGGGAAATAACTTAAAATTCATCCCCAAAGTGGGGGGGAAGACATTTGGAGAAGAATTTAAATATAGAGTTATAGAATATATCAGTCATTTTCAGGAAAAGAACTAAGAAAATACTGTTTTTAATCATATTAGTATCTTCTGAGTTCTCATTACCAACGGATCCTGCATACCAATGGGTCACAGTTATCCTCAAAGGTTTCTAAAAAATAAAGCTTTCCCGGATTGGCCTGAAGTTTCTACCCTTTCACTTGCTACTTTATTTTTAATCTGGTACAAACATTTCCCAACCTAGACTGATTTCTTTCCTGGTATGTAAAAGATGGCAGAATGTGAACCAGGCCAAAGGAACTAAGAAGGGGCTGGGTCATACAAAGGCTTTGCGTCATTGCAGGAGTGAGACGCACTAGGAAGAATCCTAGCCTACCTTTTGGAGCCTAGCACAGAAGATGTTCTGTATATTGTAACATTGAGAAGGAACTTCCCAGCATCAAAGCCTAAGAGTGTTGCTTGTTTGAGAATGTCATCAAATGTTATCATCCTTTGTATTTCTGCCTTAGGGAATTGGGGGGAGATGGCAGAGGGGAAGGGTGTGATTGCGAGTATTCCTCTGCCCATTCCTATGTAGATCATGGGTTCTTTCAATATACATGGGTGTATTTCAATATAATTGGCTTCCTTTGTAAACTTAAGTCCTTAATTTTATGCATTTAAAAACATCATTCTTAGAAGAGTCTTATAGAGTTCATAAGATTATACCAAAAGGTCCATGACACAAAAAAAAACCTTATGAACAAGTCATGAAAAAGAAGTCCACAAGCAAAGAAGGCATTGTTTCCTTTCCTTGTGAAAAGAGTAATGCCTAAGGGCAGAAAGAAATGCACCCCCTTACCCTTATATTTCTATTTGTATATGGGAAAAAAAAAAGGAAAAGGATCTAACAGGGACAACTGTTTTATGTCAAAACTCCTTATTACACAGTTTCTAGAAATCATTTGGTTGAAAGGGGGAGATTCAAGACTGGGTAACAATAGAATTTGTCCACCATGTTGGAGCTGAAAGGGCCTTACAAAGCAAAAAGGTTGACCCTCCTTGTTTTACAGATAAGGAAACTGAGGCTCAAAGAAATATAATGACTGATGCAAGGTCAAATTGGTGATGGAACCAGGACTAGAATCAACGTCAATAACACGTTATCTATTTCCTTCACCAATTTAAATTTTCTAAAAACCAAATTTTTCTCCCACCCTTCCTTTCTCCCTGCTGCCACCCTTCTACCACCAAAAATTATTCAAAATTAAAAAAAGTCTTTGGGAAAAATTAGTAAGAGACTCTCACCTGCCCTAACCCCTTCCAAATTTTCCATCTGTTTTTCTGGGCCTACACTCTCAGGTCCAAGATAATATTAAAGTGCCTTTTTTTCTTTATTCTTAGAAAATACTTTTAGTATTAGTGAAATATGGCTTAGGGCAATTAATTGGTCTTAGGTTAAGAGTTTTTGTTAAGCTTAAATAAAGTCAGTTACAGAATTCTAACTTTGACCAATGCAGAATTTTTCTTTAAGGGTAGGCATAACTATTTATAATTACTCTAGCCCAGGAAATTCTTATCTTCAGCATTCCAGCTTGTGCTAAGACTTGTTAGCTTCATTATAGCAATGTAGGTGGTAACCCAACACTTTTGGCTCCCTCTACATCCCTCTTTCTGGTGCTACATGGTAGGCAGACTTTCAAGCATCCCCAAGACCTCTTCACTGGAGGCAGAATGACTTGTGGGTGCATGTATACATCCGCTAAACAGGCAGGTTTGGAACCCAAGACCTGTTTACTGCTCACTCCATCCAAAAATAACCTGTTAGCTTCAACCTTCCTAAAGATCTTCAAAAGACCAAAGAAAGATGTTGGACAATCGTGCCTAAAACCTAACCTTCCAAATGGGATCTCCCCAAGAACTCAATGGTGACCCTATAATAGCAGTGCTGAACGTATATGTAATTTAACACTTGTACTTCTGTTTGTTACAAAGTTAGAGGGCCACAAAGCATCAGACAGGGATGAGACCTTGGAGATGGAGAAGGAAGTTTCAAAGAAGCAAATTCCAGTTAGATGTGAGGAAAAACTTCCTGGTCATTAGACAAGTGGAAATGACTGCTTCGGGAGGTAGTGGGTTCCATTTTATTGGCAGGGATGTTGTGGAGGGAAGTCCTATTCAGATCGGGGTTGGACTGGAAACTGCCAAGAGCCCTTCCAACTCGATGAAGTTTAATCCCCTTGATGAACAGATGAAGAAAGGGAGGCCAGTCCAGAAGTGATATGCATGTGTTGGCTAAGGTCTACTATGGCTCTATAGTGCTGCTGTGTCTATAACCTGGCATCAGCGGTTCCTTAAGAAGGCTCATTTATAGGGGCAGTTAGGTGGTGCAGTGGATAGAGCACTAGCCCTGAAGTCAGGAGGACCTGAGTTCAAATCCGACCTCAGACCAAACACTTGACACTTACTAGCTGTGTTACCCTGGGCAAGTCACTTAACCCCAATTGCCTTAAAAAAAAAAAAAGGCTCATTTGTGATGAAAAGTGGCCCGAATCCCATGACCAAAAAGAGAGAAGGTCTATGTGTGTGAGAGAGGGGAGGAGGAAGGGAGGGAAAAGAGGTAAGAAAGGAAAGGAAGGAAGAAGGGAGAGGAAAAGGGAGAAAAGAGGGAGGGAAGCGAGGAAAGAAAGAGAAGGGAGGAAGGAAAGGCTGTAATTAGTCAACCATAATAGCATAGAGATTTATGGCCATAAGATCAAGCGAGTTAGTAGGTAATATTCACCAAGAAGAGAAATATTAACAAAGAAATATCACAAACATGTATAACATTAATGTGTTGTTGAGTCATTTCAGTTGTGTCTGGCTCTTTGTGACCCCACTTGGGGTTTTCTTTGCAAAGATATTAGAGTGGTTTGTTGTTGTTCTTACTTGTTTTGTTTAGTTGTTTTTGATTAGTCATGTGTGACTCTTTCTGAGGTTTTCTTGGCAAGGATACTCAAGCAGTTTGTCATTTCCTTCTCCAGCTCATTTTACTGATGAGGAAACTGAGACAAACAGGGTTAAGTGATTTCCCCGGAGTTATACAGCTAGTAAATGTCAGAGGCGAGATTTGAACTTGGGAATAAGAGTCTTCCTGATTCCAGACCCAGCGCTCTGTGCACTCTGGCGCCACCTAGTGGCCCCATAAAAACAACCACTCATATTTAGATAGCACTTTGAGGTTTGCAGAGGACTTTCCTTTAAACAGTGCTGTGAGGTGGTTTGTATAAGTACTATCTGTCTCTTGCAGTAGAGGAAAATGAGGTAAAAGGGATAAGCAATTTGTCCATGGTCACACTAGTAAGGATCTGAAGCATTATTAGAATACGGGTCTTCTGACTTCCTAACTTCAGGATCACACAACAGGAGCTGGAAAGGACCTTAGGGAATCATCTAATCCAACCTATTCATTTTACAAATGAGAAACTGAGGCCCAGACTGGCCTGCTGAAGGTCACACAGGGAGTAAGTGACCAGAGTCTTTCTAACTCCAAATCCAGCTCCCTTCCCAGCACACCACACTGCCTCCTCCAATCTCTGCTTCCTTCCAATGAAGCTCCACTCCAAACCCATCACACTCCCCCCTCCTTTTCCTACAGCTGATTTTCCACCTCAAGCACCAGGAAATCCCATCTGGAATGTTGATATAAGACCAAACAGACTCATGCACAAACACCAATTTGACATCTTTAATGACATTGCCCCCAAAGTAGCAGGACGGCAAATGAGTATTTCCCTTAAGCCTAGTTAAAGCTCAAGAAGTATTTCATGTCATTCATTGTTTTCTAATTATAGGACTGTGTACCCTTAATCACAGAAGGCATCTAGGTCGGTCTACCTTCCTGTCTCTACAGAAGGCATGTACTTCTAACCATCACAGAAAAATAGCTGTCAATGTTTCCCTATGAGATCTCTAAAAAGACAAGAGGCAGATGCTGCATGAAGCTGGAAGCAGAGGGCCAGAAGCACGCAGGCAGGCAGGCCCGCTGGCTGTAGGGGGACATCAGCATTCATGGCAAAATATCCACAGGAAGTTATCATAAAGCAGTGTCTTCTTACTAACCCCAGATGGCCACTTAAATTATTGGCAAGGATTGGGGCAGCTAGGTGGCGCAGTGGATAGAGTACTGGCCCTGGAGTCAGGA
>NW_020954550.1:5598398-5626502 GCF_900497805.2 Vombatus ursinus
GGACTTGAGCTCAAATCCGGCCTCAGACACAGAACACTCACTAGCTGGGTGACTCTGAGCAAGTCACTTAAGCCAAATTGCCTCATTAAAAAAAAAAAAAAAAAGAAAGAAAGAAAGAAAGAAAATTAGGGGCAAGGAAGGTCTACAACAGAGGTTCGCATCCTCTTTCTTGCCATGGATCCCTTTGGCAGTCTAGGGAACCCTATGCTCCCTTCTCATAATAATACACAAAATAAAATGCATAGGATTACCCAAAAAGCCAATTTCATTGAAATACAGTTTTCAAAATAGCAAAAAACACAGGCTCATGAAACTCCAGGTCAAGAACCTCTGTTCTTCAAGAATCCTCTAGAAAAGGTCAAAGAGGAAGTTGAAAACCTCTGGCCAGTGTGTTTTCTGCATCATATTTGGATCAAATGATGGCTGGAAAGAAAGCCCAAGATCACACTGGATGAAGCGGTGGCTGGGAATATGGGAAGCCCCCACGCCACTTATTATGCGTCAGTCAGCCAATAAATACTTATTAAGTGCCTACTGCATGCCAGGCACTGTACTAAACACCAGGGATATAAATACAAATAAAACCAGGTAGTTTCTGCCCTCAAGGAGCTTACAATCTAAAGGGGGAGGAGGGAGGTAACAATACACAATGACATCACCATTGTTCTTATTGTTATTATTATTATGCTCTCCACAAAAACGGGCCCTTATGGACCTCTTATTTTCAAGGGATATGAATGTGATCGAGCAAAAGGAATGAAGGAATACACTTCTGAAGTCCGGTCTAAGAGTGTGATCAAAGAACAAGGTTCCAGGATAAAACTGCTACACCTCAGAGATTTCTCAATTCCTGCTTGAAATCCACTGTGTGTAATAAGATTGCAGCAGACAGGGAAGGAGAAATGGGTGCCCCAAAGAAGAACAGGCAGTGTGGGCAGGCTGGAACCGAGGAGCTAGAAATTTCCTTGATATCACCATTTAAGAAATAAAAAAGCAGAAAGATTTTTCTTATCCAAGCGCAAACCATACATTTTATCTACCAGAAGACACAATATGAAAGACTGTAATTTTTTTAACAGAAAGTTCAATGTCAGGACCCAAAAGATGTGTCAAAAATAAATATAACTTTCCACAAGCACTCTAAGGAAGGAGGGATAGCATCCTCTCCCTCCAGCCTTCCAAAAAGTTGCTGAGCTTCCTGAATACTCTATTAAGGATTTTCTATTAAGATTTTCTAAATCTTGCTGAATGAAGTAAGCAGAATCAGGAGAACATTGTACATAGCAACAGCAACATTGTGTGATGATTAACTATGCTAGACTTAGCTCTTCTCAGCGGCACAATGATCTAAGACAATTCCAAAAGACTCGTGATGGAAAATTCTAACCATATTCAGTGAAAGAACTACGTCTGAATGCTGATAGAAGCATACTATTTTCACTTTTTTTTTCTTTCTTGTGGTTTTCCCTTTTGTTCTGATTCTTCTTTTACAACATGACTAACGTGGAAATATGTTTAACATAATTATACATGTACAGCCTATATCAGATTGCTTGCTGTCTTGAGGAGGGGGAGGGGAAGGAGAAAAATTTGGAACTCAAAATTTTCCAAAAATGAATGTTGGTAACTATATGTAATTGGGAAAAAAATACTATTAAAAGAGGAAAAAGATTTTCTAAATCTTGCAGAAATAATTTTCAAACATCAGAGTTTAAAAAAGACCCTCCCTCCTCCATCCCCCCACCTTCTACCTATTGTTAAAAACATTCCTCTATAACTCTTAAGACATTCATAACTGGAGGCCTCCCCAATTTGACTGATTTCCACCCTCTCCCTTCTGAACCTACCTTACTGTGACCTATCTACCATGTTCCACTCCAAACCTAAATTCCATTCCATCCTTTCCTTCCACAAACTTGAAGAACTATTTGCTTAGTAAAGTTTCTGGAAGTAAGTCTATGCAGATCTGCAGGAGGTTGCTATTACCCCAAATATTAATCACTCACCACCCCGACAAGCTGTTTCTCTCTCTTGCCAGGATAACCCGCCAACTTCCAACAAGTGATACACTCATGGGAAACGTTAGCATTGCAGAGAGAAAAACCTTCCTTCTCAGAGAAGCAGTTTACCACAGTGGATAGAATACTGGATCTGGAGTCAGGAAGACCTATATTCAAACCTTATCCTCAGGCACTTCTTAGCTAGGCGACCCGGAGCAAGTCACTTATCTTCTGCTCATCTAGAAAATGTTCCTCAGTTCATCGATAAAATGAGGAAGATGGGCTTGAGGGTCTATAAGATTTCCTTCTAGCTCTAAATTCGTGATCTTCCATATTAGGTTAGCAACTGCTACATATGGCTCCTTCTTCCTCCCTCCCTCTATTAGTATAGTTTTTACAAATTTACTGTTAGCGCTTCAGCATCTGCTGTTGGCAGCTAGAGAAATCTCCAGGTACCAGGTGGCAGCATTAAAAATTGACATCTTCGGAGAAGACCACACGAGGTCTTCCCATGCCCCACTGTGGCAGTTCCAAGTTTTAGAAGGGACAAAAATTGTCACTTAGTAAATGTCAAGGTCAGTCACTGAGCAAGTTTTTTTTAAACCTTCTGTAGAAGGAAAATGTGTATATTTTTAAAAGGGCAAAAAATCCAAACTGCTTCACATGACGACAGCATAAGGCAAATTCTCTATTCAATTCAATTCAATAAACATTTATTAAGAACCCTACTATGTGCTAGGCACTGTGCTGAGTGCTGGGGATACAAAAGAGGCAAGATAGTCACTGACCTCAAGGAGCTTACAGTCTAATGGAGAAGACAATAGGCAAACAAACATTTACAAAGCAGGCTAAAAATAGAATAAATAGGAAATAATGAACAGAGAGAAGGCTTTGGAATAAAGAGTGGTTGGGGAAGGCTTCCTAGAGGAGGTTGACTTTTAGTTGGGACTTAAAGAAAGCCAGGGAGGTCAGTAGTTGGAGAGGAAGACAGAACACGCCAGAAATGGGGGACAGCCAGAGAGAATGCCCAGAGCAGAGAGATGGAGTGTCTTTTGCATGGAACAACCAGGAGGCCAGTGTCACTGAATTAAAAAGAATATTTTGGGGAATAAGGTGTCAGAAGACTAGAAAGGTATGAGAGGGCTAGGTTATGAAGGGTTTTGAATGCCAAACAGAACATTTGGTATTGCATATGATTAACAAGCATAGTGAATTCTGCACAGAACAGACTCTCAGTCTTTTTTCATTCATATTCAAGTCAGCTGACTTTCCACTGTACAGCTTCAGTCCACAGGGATCCTACCTTTCTTTCCTCCAAACTCTTTGAAATCTGGTTCCTAAAATCTGAATTGTTAAGTCAGATTATACTTGGCTTTCCTCTTGTTTTCTATCACTAAATATAGGGGGAAAGGGTCACTTCTCCCCAAGGATGCCATTATTTCCAACCCAGCAACCAGTTCCTATTAGCGGTAATCAGATTTGGTATAGATTTCCCCTGTTGCTTCCTCCTCCTTTTGCAGAATAAAATTACAGGTTCATAGGACCATAGATCCAAAGCCAGCAGGGACCTCTGAGGTCATTCTGTACAACCCCATTTTAAAGATGAGGAAAGGTCCATAAAAGTTGAGGGACTGGCCCAACGTCACACAAGGTAGTGAGCAGAAGAAGGGAAGAGATTGAAACCCAAGTCCTAGTGGCAAATCACTACTGCCTCTTTGTTGTTTAATACAAGTCTAGAGAGAGGTGTTCAGTAGATGTCTGGATAAGTGGAGTCCCCCACTACTACCATACAAAACCTCTGAATCAATTCTATAGTAGACTGAGGGAAAAAAAATCGCTCCTGCTCCCACTGCTTTTCACCCAAACATTTTCTATTCTGTTCCCCTACTCAGGGTCTTGGACCCCCTCATGTGACTGAACAACACAACCAAACCCTCCTTCCCCCACTACTCATCCTTTTGCTATCCTACTTCTTTTGGATAAGGTCTTTCATTCTTTCAGAAACACATTCCAGCTAACACCACCATCACCATAATAACTCACTTTTCTATAGCGCTTTGAGGTTTGCAAAGCATTTTACATGATCCTCACAACAAACCTATGAGATAGGTGCTATTATCCCCATTTTACAGATGAGAAACTGTGACCACAGGAAGGAGAAGAGACTTGTCCTGAGTCACACAGTTAGTAAGTGGTCTGAGGCAAGATTTGAACTTGGGTCTCCCCTGACACCAAGGCCAGGGCTCTATCCCCTGCACCACCTAGCTATCCATGAATCCTGGGTCCCATCACTCAGCAGTTCCTGTGAGGCTTTGCCTCCTTGTGTTAATAAGGAATCTAGTTCCTGCTTGCTAGCTAAACTCTGGGCATCTGTGTAGAGATATTTGAGATCAAGAGCTTTATTTAGTACTGGCTCCTTTCTTAGTGAATCACCAGTGATTCTTCCCACATCTGACTTGCTAAACATGCTCTCTTATACTGTGTCAGCATAAGCCCTGCTCCTATCTCTGGGTAAAACTTAGCTTCATACAGGCCCATGGGTTCACAGTTAGATCCTGCAATCCTTTATCTTTGGTAGCAGCCATAATTCTTGCTCACTAGCCTCTTTCCCCTCCTTTCTTTTGTGGGCTAGGTGATGTAGTGAATGGATTGCTGGATATGGAGACAGAAGACCCCAGTACGAATCCTGCTTGAGACACTGGCTTCCTCATCTGTAAAATGGGGATAATAATAGCACCAACTTCTCAGGGTTGTTGGGAGAATCAAATGAGATAACATGTAAAAAGCACTTTGCAAACCTTGAAGTATAAATAAATGTTAGCTATTATTATGATGATTATAGTTCAACCTGGATAACCAGTCTTCAACACTTTAGATGTTGTCTCCGTGTCACACACAGACCCAAAGGCAGAACAGCAAACAAACATTGCCTTAATGGTAACTTACGTGACTGCCCTAATGATATCTTACATATTAATTACATGGATGCACCCTACAGTGGAAACTGGGCTGGATTTACAACTGGAGAGCCCATGCTAAAATCTACTGTAGCTCCAGATAATTGCCTTCTGGGCCATCTCAGAGATGCAAGACACCACAATATGTGAACTGATGAATCAAAGGCCCTGAATGAGTGTTAAACTTGCTCACTATCCCTACAGTAGGTTTTGGAACTTGAAGAATGGTTCATGAGAGTTTAATCAAAAATCCAGGCCATCAAATGACCTCAAGACAACCCAGGAGGGAAGAGTCTCTCAGACTTCAAACCCATGGCCATCATCCTGACAATGGCCAAGTAATTTAGAGACAGAACTCCCTAGGTAGGCTCCTATTCGTATTTGCTGTTGTTCAGTCATTTTAGTTGTATACAACTCTGCATGACTCTATTTGGAGTTTTCTTTTCAAAGATACAGGAGTGGTTTGTCAATTCTTTCTCTAGCTCATTTTACAGATGAGGAAACTGAGACAAACAGGGTTAAGCGACTTGCCCAGGGTCACACAGTTAGTAAGTGTCTGAGGCCATATTTGAATTCATGAAAATGAATCTTCCTGACTCCAGGCCCGGCACTTTACCCACTGGGCCACCTAGCTGCCTTCCCCCACTGTCCATATTAAGTGGTTACTATCCTGAAACCCTTCCATATAGTTTTAATTGCTTTTCACTCTCCTTTGCTTTCATCCCTAAAACCTTTCTTTCTGTCTCCCCAACTATAACTTCAGAGAAAATTGTTCACTTGGGCCCAAACAGCCTCATAGCACCTGAAATCCCAAATTAAATCTCTTCCATTCTCTACTTACCTTCCCTTAGCAGACCTCAAGCAGGTGGTCAAGGGTGGGCATTTCAATACTACGCCTCTCATCCCTTTCAACCAGTTACAATGCCCCAAAATCCCAACGTCTAGCTCTGGAAGTACTAGTAATAGATAGCATCTCATTCCCTACCAATCACCATCCCAGAGTCCCAGAAAACTGAGAGATCGTTTCTAATATGCATTAGAGATGGGACTTTTCCTAAGTCAAAGGGGAAAGCTGGGGAGCCACCTCTGGAGTTGTCACATCACGACCTCAATTACTATGCAGACTTGTAATACCACAGACCTTCCTCCTAATTCCAATCCTCCTGAGGCCTCAACTGGTTGTAGAGAATATCCTCTAATAAGACCCGTTGAGACACGTAAGTATTGTACACAGGTTTTCTCCTTTTCCCTTCCTTAGTGGGGATGTTGGCTTACCACTTAATTTTCCATTTGGAGAGGTCATTGCTGCCAAATATAAGTTGAAATGGATAACAGAAATAACCAAGTCTCCTTATTTAAAAAAAAAACAAAACCAAAAACCTAGAATTCACACAGGAGCCCTCATTCAAATGGCTCAAGTCAGTGTTCCTAATCCACCGCTCTGCCACTTCCTAGCCGTATGAACATGTCTACCGATCTCTCTACACCTGTATTCTGCCCTATCCCTAAAATTCGGGGGTACATATTACATGACTTTTAAGGTCTCTTCTACCTCTAAATCTTTGAGGCCCTCTTCCCTCTCATTACTACAACAGGGGGAAAGATCACAAGGAGCAGAGCAGCAGAATAGAAAGGGAGCTGGACGTGACATCAGGGTTTGAATCCCGCTCCATACAAGAGTTATGCAACTCTGGACAAGTCACTTCACATTCCTAGAGCCTCAGTTTCCTTATTTATAAAATGGGGTTAAAGGATACAAGCCTAACTCATAGGGCTGATATGAAAATTAAATGAAGTTCATTTATACAAAGCATTTTGCAAAGCTTAAAGGGCTATATAAATGTGAGTTATCTATCATTAATATTCTGATAGAAAGTCAACGAAATGATCAGACTTGGCTACTCTGATCAATACAATGACCCAAGACAATTCCAAATGACTCATTATGAAAAAATGCTATCCACCTCCAGAGAGAGAGAAATGAACTGTGAGTGCAAACGGAAGTATAATTTTCTCACTTTCTTTGTTTTTACTGCTCCTTTTTGCAATATGGCTAATGATTTCATGGGTATAATTGATATCATATTGCTTACGTTCTCAGTGGGTGGAGGAGAGGTGGGAGATAACTTGGAATTCAAAATTTAAAAAGAATGTTAAAAATAGTAATTTTTTTTTAAAAAATAAAAAGATTAAACACTAGAGTATAATTCCATCAATATACCATTATCATCATGATTATTTCATCTCTGTAATGGGAAGGTTAAGATGGGCTCATTTTGAAAAAGTGAATTTCATGCAGAAACCAAATTCATGGCCCAAAATACAATGGTGGACAGGCTAATGCTATGCTAAAGGCAGTCTACACCTTGAACTCAACTCACCTCTAGAATAAGTAATTTATCTTTTTACTCCCCTTTCCTGATCCTAATCTCTTTACTCAGGTTATTATTTTTTTAACGGTGGAGTAAATCACACCAGGGACAAAAAACTGACTCACAATACACAGCAGAGAAGCACTGTGATTACATGACTTAACCTGTGGAACTGCTGCATCATGGATTTTTGCACTAAGGAAAAGATATTTCCCATCTTTTCTGGATAGCTTACAAAAATAGTGGCATGTGCAGCTCACATACTGTCTCTAACAACAGCAAAAGGATTATAAAGCTGCTAAAACTTCCCTTCTCCTACTCCCCAATTCAATGAACATGGTATTTCAAATGGAGCCAACTGGGAGTTCTTGACCAAAGGTGTTAGTCATTGGAAGCATAAACACCAAGTTTCCTCTCTTTGATTCATCTCATGGGTGAATAAGAAGCCCAAAGAAGAAACTGTCTATCCTTAGCATTCTCTTTTTATTTCTAGCATCACCAACCAGATTGGCACTTGCTTCCTTCATGACCCTGATTCACCTGATCCAAACACCCCCTCTAGCATCTCTGCCTTAAGTCCTCAAGGCTGCCCACACGACCAAGTACAAGTACTTACCAAGAGTATAAGATGCAAGCAAACAGGAGTGTGGTACCCAGGCCCGTGACCAGAGTTTCATCTCTATAGAGCTCCTGGCCGAAGTTAGGCGAACAAATTGTTATGTTCTTCTGATTTTTATCCAAAACTTGAAAGGAAAAACAGAGTAACCACAGTCAGTGAGGAGCAGCCTGCCATCAACTCACAGAAGAAGATGATAACGTTCAGGGAAAAGCTAACCCAGTTTTTGAGAGTCTCTTGGACAGCAAGGAGATCAAATCAGTCAATCCTTAAAGAAATTAATTCAAACTATTCACTGGAAGGACAAATACTAAAGCTGAAGCCACATAATGAGAAGACAGGACTCACTGGAAAAGACCCTGATTTTGGGAAAGATTGAAGATAAGAGGAAAAGGAGGACAGCAGAGGAAGAGAAGGATAGATAGTGTCATGGAAGCAACAAACTTGAGCTTGGACAGACTTTGGGAGATAGTGCAGGATAAAAGGATCTGGCATGCCATGGTCCATGGGGTCACAAAGAGTCAGAGGACATGACTGAACAACAACAAAAACCCAGCTTGTGCTTTCCCTCAGAATCCCAAAGTGGGAGAGGCTTTGTTCTACAAAGTCAAACATTGTATAGGATATACTTTGGGGTATTTCTCTAGAGAAATAAACGTCAACTCTACCCCCTTACTTACTTGGGGTACACCAAGAGGAACTGGTATGCAAGAGATCTGCATCCCTATCTGGAACAAGTACTTGGACTCTGTTCTGGCTGGGAGCTGCCCTAAAGACAAGCTGTAGGACCAGGACAAGACAAATGTAGGACCAGGAGTCCTACATTTCCAAAAATCAACAGGCTCCTAGACTCATCTCTTCTAAAGAAGATGAGGAAACCCACACACTCTGTATTAGATAATTATACTAATAGCTTGGTGTCACTTTATAGGCTATTTCTTTGTAAATACCCCGTAAAGCAGGAGCTTTTATTTCATTTTGTTACTTCTGTACTGCCTAAGAAGGCAGGATAGTTAAAGAAGATGTTTAAGGTCGGGTCTTTTAAAAGAAAAACTTAAAAAAAAGTTATGTCATCTACTTTATCATAACAAATAACTTCCTTAATATTACCCAGTGTCCTGGCCCACAAATACCACAATTCTGAATACAGAGGTTGGGCTTAATTATTAGCTCTGACCACACATAATTAGCACAGATTGGAAATAACCCTAGAAATCATTTCACAAACATGCAAATCCTAGGTACTGAAGTTGCACTGAAATTATTATTAGCAATTAAGCTTTAAAAATAGCTATGCACACAGAGGTTTGGAGTGTGTTGGTTTTCAGCCCAATGGGAAAAATCTTTTCTTAAAGAGTACTGATCTCAGCCACAAATAGGCATTTTCTGTCTAAGTAGAGCCATCTGAAATTAAAAATAAATGTGCTCTCAGAGCTGGTGCAGCACTTCCAACATTTTACCAGAATCAAGTAGCACAATAGTCAAAACCTGGAGTCTGTGAAAAGCCATGAAAGAAATCAGGCTTAAAGCAAAAACATACAGGATATTCTCTGTCTTTTTTTTTTTAAAGAGAGAGCTAGTGCTTTAATAACATGATCTGAGTCTTCCACCTGCAACTCTTCATCTTTTGAAGAGCTACACAGAAAAAAAAAAATAGGCGTGGTACAAACCGAGTCTTCCAGTAGTAGACTAGACTATTGTGATGCGCACTGAATTTAAAGTTCCAGACAATAGGAGATTTGTCTATTTTATGCACAACCCAGCAGCTATGCTTAAGCTTTATATTATGAAGATAGCTTTGATAAAGATGAATCACTACTTTGTCTAAAAAAGTAAATGGTTTGAAGTTCAGAGCGGGGAAAAAACTTAGAACTTTATTTGCAAGGTTCAATCTTTGTTCATAGCAAGATTTCTATTGTTGTTTAGTCTATTAGTCATGACTTTGTGGCCCCATCTGGGATTTTCCTGGCACAGATACTGGAACAGTCTGCCATTTCAGTTTCCTGCTCATTTGACAGATGAGGAAACTGAGGCAAATAGGGTTAAATGATTTGCCCAGGGTCACACAGCTAGTAAATGTTTGAGGCCAGATTTGAACTCAGGTTCATCTAGCTGTCCTTTCTAATGCTCTTACTTTCGGCAAACTTTTGGCAAAGTCAACCACTTAGAAGGCAAGAGGCTTCCAAATGGGTATCAGACCAGCCAACAAATAAAGATGGGGCAGCCTTCCAGCTACCTGTGCTTCAGAAGAATCAAAGTATTTGTCATTTATGTATTCACAATTAAGGATTTCATTAGGTTAAAAGACCTCCAAGAAACAACTCATTTGAATTTTTATGTTTTCAAACAACTTAAAAATATGAAAGAAAAGTCCTTCCCCCACAAATCACACATACCCAACACAGATAATTAGTCAAAGCATCACTTACTTGTCTCCACAGGTTTGCTGGAGAGAGCTGAGAAGGTGAGATATGTGACGTAACAGCTAATGAGGCCAGATTGCAGTAACCCGGAGTGAGGCTGCCCTGAAAATGAAGAAGAGGCCCACGGTCAGAGAATCCCTAGAGGCCAGAAGAGGTCTTAGATGCCATCTGGTCCAACCCCTTTATTTTATAGAAACTGAGGTCCGAGATTCCAAACGTAGTCAAGAGCAGGGCCAAGATTCCAATCCAGGGTCTCTGACTCCAAATTCAAATGCTTTACGCCGTACCATGCTATTACAAAGATGGTACAAACATCAGGAAAGAGGAAACATCATTTTTTCCTAGTGGACATCCTCCAAATTTGGGTTTACAGGCTCCTAACAAAACTTCCTGATTCTGAAATTAGAGGCCTGCCATAGTTTGAGAGGAAGTGGGGAGAAGGAAATTACATATACTCTTACACAAAAGGTGCTTTCTGCTACTATCTAGAATTTCCAAAGATAATTAACCTTGATAATGTTTTTAACTTAATAAAATTTTAAAAAGTGCTTTCTGCTACTATCTAGAATTTCCAAAGATAATTAACCTTGATAATGTTTTTAACTTAATAAAATTTTAAAAAGTGCTTTCTGCTACTATCTAGAATTTCCAAAGATAATTAACCTTGATAATGTTTTTAACTTAATAAAATTTAAATATGTTTACATTTTAATTATTTATATATTATTTATTTTACTTATATTATTATATTCTTTATTTATTGTGTGTTGTAATATATTAATTATTACATATTAATATATTTTAAGGGGAACTTGCATTAATGAAAAGCAGGACTATACCTTGGCCCACGCTGCTACAGAATTTTTTGCCAACACCTCATGATAATGATGTTGAAATGGAACCAGCCCCAGGGGCATCCTGAAACTTAATCTGATTCCTAAGCACATTGTAAAAAAAGTGTCACTCCAATTATTGCTAGAGATCCCCAGTGGTGCAATTTGGTAACATCAGAGACATCTTGGGAGCAGAGCACTACAAATTCTATTCCACAGCTAGATGCACATCAGCCCCCTGGGGAGGGACGGCAAGATATCTATTTCTTCATGGGTAAAAGGACAAAGGCACTAATGCTTGATGGAGTCCTGAGTGAAGAACAAAACTGCTACCAATTAAGGAAGAAATCTATTGGGAGGCAGGCTCCAAGAAAGAGAGGAGTCCCTGGCTCCTAAGATGCTGGATTTTAAACCAAGAGGCTGACTGAGCCACAATTTAGTCATTAGCTCCCACATGGGAACATTAAACTTGTTTCATGACTAATCACTTTTGTTGGGATTTTTTTGGATTTATGATGATACTACAATTATGACAAGGGCTCACAAATTACTCATCGTGCTACTGAACCTTTAAAACCGAAATGAAAAATGCAGTGCCTACCACGGAAGCTTACCACGGATACCTCTCATAATGGGCCCTTCTCAGATGAAGTCATCGTGGCTTACAGTTTCCACCGAATAACCTTTTTTATGTCATGGACTGCACTGGCAGCCTGGTGAAGCCTACGGACCTCTTCTCAGAATGATGTTGTGCATTTTAAAAAATTCATGGTAGAAGAAAATGCTAAATTTAGTTAGAGGATAGTTGTTAGTTACTTAGTTAGAGGTTAGACGCTAGAGGTTAGAAAATAAAAATGTGTTTTTTTTTCCCCTCCAAGTTCATGGATTCCCTGAAATCTACCCATGAACCAAGGGGTCCATGGACCCTGAATTAAGAACTCCCAAATGTTCAAACAGATTGTTCATAAGGTCCCTTTGTGATGCAGGCACTGGGGGAGAGCACTAACATATGCCTTAATTAGGGGCCAAAGTTATCACGTCACACAGTGATGGGGAGAAGAATGGGAAGGGGATATATAGCCAGGCATATATTTAAATCTGCTCAACAAAGCTGCAATCACAACAGGCCTTGCTCACACTCTCACTGACAATAATGGACTTCGCATCCAAACTTCCCTAAGTCCCCCAAACCTTGTAGATTAGTTAATAAATCAGTCCTAATAATGTATTAGCCTCTAAGGCACTCAAGGGCACAAGCTTATTAACCTGACAACAATCTCCTCCGCCCTCCTGAAACTCTTTCTCCAGCTGTTAAGCAAGACAGCTATGGGGGAGCATGACAACAAGGTCATGTCATCATGGGAATCTATCATATCTTTCTTCACCCCAAAGATAAAAGCGCTGGCTTAGATCATCAAAAACGTGAGGGCAGCTCTAGGGCTAATGTGAATTCAAACATCTCCTTCTAATACATTATTTCTGAAATAGGAACAAAAATGCTCTCAACTTCCTGCTACAGAACCACCAGAACCACATGGCTCTAGGGGACGAGGTGTGTTCCTATGTTGTTAGTAACAACTCACACATGCCCTTCCAGATCTCTATGCCCTCCAAATTCCTAGAAGACAAGGACTAACTGAGTCTTTTAATATCCAGCACACAGCACAGTGCCTAGCTATGGAAAGGTGCTTAATATAATTTGGTTGAATTCCAACTTTTCAAAGCATTTTGACACCTATAATCTTAAAACTCAAAAGTGTGTAAGAAGAGATGTCATTAGTCCTTTTTGACACAAGGATAGGTTAAGTGATTTGCCTAATGGCACACATTTTGTTAACTGACAAAAGTCTTACTTTGACAAAGTCTTATTTTGCTGTGTTTGTATCCCTGAAACCTAGTAGGTCTTTCATAAATACTTAGTGATTGACTGAGCAATCCTAATCCTGACTCCTAGTCACCGTGTTCCACAACTATAAATACTATATATAGTATATACCATGCTATATACTGTATATAATATGTGTATACATATACACACACATATCATACACCATATATACATGCTATATAGTATATGTAATATATACATACTGTGTGTATATATACATACATATTGTATGTAGTGTATATATAGAGTATACATATATGTGTATATGTGTACATACATGTATATGTATGCATGCATGTATGTGTGTATACACTATAAATTCCCCCCCAATTTATGGCCTGTATGGGACAAAGGCCAGTAGACTCTAAGAACAGTTAGGTTATTATCTAGATCATAATATATTTACATGTGGCCCATTCCCCATCATACAAGCACTTCTGAAAATATGTGCCTTTGACACAAAGCCAAACTAGTCGGAGGTCTCGAAGAAAATAATTATCCCTTCCACATCTCGATTTTCTCATATCCAGGGTCTGAATAAGAAATTAAATGGGAATTTTGGAGGAGCTCTGTGGAAGCCATAGATAACACAGAGCTTATGACCAAATACTTAACTCAAATTTTAAAATAAGGTACAGTAAATACCCCATAAAAGAAAAAGAAAAAATTCAGACTTCTTTTCTGGTACAAAGGGAGGGCCAAACATTTTACACAGATTTTCCAGATTGTGGGCCGCCCAACATGTGGAAGGGATAATTCTAAGTATTTATTATTCCTGAGCTATTTCACTCGTGTCTCCAAGAACCCAGAGAGAGATGGCCTGAAAGAGCTAAATCTGCAGTTGGCCCTGCAAAAGGTAGGCTAAACTAGGGGCAACAGGACCTTCTGAGACCTCCTCTGTCCACATTACCCTCCAGTCCAGACCTAGTATTCCCACTGCCCCAGTCATTCCCTTCTAGGACCTGACACCCAAGCAAGTGCAGGATGGAATACAGCCAGGTATAGAGTATGCCCACAGCCCACCCAGGTTCCCCTAAGTTTATCGGGGATTTGGGTTTGACTAAATATGCTGATCCTTCCTACAGCCCCCTACAGATACCTGGGTCAGTGATGATGAGGGGCAAGGAATCCCACTGAGGCTTTAAAAATATTGTCTCATTTGGACCCCACAACAACCCCAAGAGGTAGGTGCTGTTATTATCCCCATTCTACAGATAAGAAATAATAATAATAGCTAACATTTATATCACACTTATTATGTGCTAGTCCCCGTGAGCCACAGCTATAATCCTACAAAGTACTGTGCAAACTGAACTTTAGATGTATTTTAAAGGCAGCAGGTCTACTTAAAAGAAAATCTATGAGGAAGTCTCTTATGGAGCAAAGATCTATTTGTAGTTATTTTGAATAACCCACTAATTTGCTGATTTTTACAAATTTAGTTAATAATTTTGTGTTCATCAAATCCTTTCTAAACGGCACATATCTACATGTGCATGTCATACTCAGTCTAGATGTGTGGGATGTAAACTGGGAACAGGATCCCTCGTGGAATCTCAGGTGGGTTTTCCAGTTCTCTTACTACCATCGACCTAACCACATTAGTGAATAAATGACGATACCTCAAATAGAAACCCACAGGGTTCTAGAGCAGAGGTGTCAAACTCAGTTATTTCCTGATGCCGGAACCAGATTAAAACATAACTGGGAAACATTTAACAAAATAAATGAAAATACAACATAGGTAATGTTAATTGGTGGTTGTCTTAAGTCAATATTTGAGTTTGACACCACCATTCTAGAGCTTTCTAGACAATGAGGCAGAGAGAGGGGAAAGAAGAAAAAGTCTTAGTCGCCATGCTTACGATTTTGTACACAGGGTGAGATGGCTACCAGTGAAATAAGCAGGCAGAGGCCTCCATTGACACCAACGAAAATCTTGTTCTGCAAGCAGCCTTCCTCACGTGTGTAAAACCAGGCCATCAATATCAGGCCCCCCACGGCAATCGTGTACATGAGAAGAGTCACCAGGGCGAGGAAGGCATACCACATTTTATTACGAACTGTGCCCGCAGTCCTATTTCCAAGAAGGGCAGAGAAAAAAAGAGGAAGATTAATCAGAGGATCCTTTGTCTTAGAATATACTCTTGGAGTAATAAATCCCTTGTATTCAGCCCCCAGGATGATGTAAGGAGTAGTACAAAAGGCACACACTGGCTTTCTGAAATAAATGCACCCCGTGACAATGCTAAATGAGCTGGGAAATGTTTGACCTACTTTGTTTAAGAAACTTATAAATGCCCATTGGAAACTGCTTCGGTCTTCTACTTCTGGCCAGGTCTAGGTCTGGGACACCCCCCACCATCTACCACCACCACTGCCTTAAATGGATGCTTGTTTTCAGAACTTCTGAGTTCTGGAAACACGTATGTTTTTACTCTGGGACATCTTCATGAACTCCTGAAAGGAAAACCATTAGTCACAATGCATGATTACATGATAGAGTAGGATGAATTTTGGCACATACTTAAGTCAGTTCTCCTCCAAGGCTCTTGTTCAAAGAAGCTTTCCTTACAATTCAAATAGCCTAGTAGTTTTATGAGGTCTTACCATGACATTCCCCTGCTCAAGAAGCTTCAATGGTTGGCTCCCCATTGCCTCTAGGATAAACAGCCAACATGTATGTAGTGATTACTATGTGCCGGACACTGTGCTAAGCAGTTCACAATTATCATCTGATTTGATCCTCACAACAACCCTGAGAAATGGGTGCTGTTTTATTCTCATTTTACATGTGGAAACTAAGGCAAACAGAAGTGAAGTGACTTGCCCAGGGTCACACAGCTAGTAAGAGCCAACATAAGATTTGAACCCAGGTCTTCCGGACTCTAGGCCCAGGTCTCTATCCACTGTGCCACCAATTGCCTAAACAAAGTCCTTTTGGCTTTTAAAGCCCTTCACAATCTAGCTTCTAGGTAGATGTCATGTTCCTCCCCTTTGCATACTCTACTCAGGCCAAACTGGCATAATCTGTTCTTTTCACATCTCCTTTCTCCAAGTTTCTGCACACGTCATGCCCTATACCACCTTCAATGTCCTCCTCACTTCTGCCTCTAGGAGCTCACAGATCTTATCAATTCAAGTTTCAACTTCCTTCCTGAGGCCTTTTCCTGAATCTCCTAGTTTAGGAGTGGGGAACCTGCAGCCTCAGTTTCCTCATCTTATAAATAAGGATTCAGTCAAAGGGCCACACTTGAGGACCTAGAAGGTCACACATGGCCTCAAGACTGCAGATTCACTGTCTTTCATACTCACTACTTTGGTAGCCCTGTGATTTAGAAAATGAGTTATCTATATCTGTGATAGAATTATTACTTACCGGGGTTTCCCATGCTCTCTCTCTCTCCTTAACATCCCAGCCCATACCAGTCTCCCACTCACGTGGAGTTCAGTATTCTCAGACTTGGTTTATGTCCTGAGACTGACAGAGTCACCATACACTGTCCGGCTGACCAGACAGGTTTCCAGAAAGAGGACAAGGAAGCCACACGTCTACCGAAACTGAAATTAAGTGCTACTATATCCTTACCAATATCCTTTCTAGGCCATATCTAGGTAAAATCTCTTTTGTAAACTGTTCCAATGATGATGAGAATCTCACTTTAAGATCTTAAAAGTGAACTAACAGGGTGCTGATAGAAGGCCCATTCCTACCATTACAGATACCCCTTACAACCCCTCTGGTACCTTCTCAATCTGTGTAATTCTTCCCATGTCTTTCCATATATCCTCCAGAGAGGACAGTCAATGTTTTTATACTAGCTCCTTCCATATTTAAGGGATACCATTTATTAGCCTGAACCACCCATCTTTTGGTTACAATTCTTGCTTCATGACCAGCTCATAGCCACTGCACAGGAAAAAATTAATTTGATGATGCCTTTTATACTACAATTCATATGAAAGTAATGGTCTGTCAGTCAAGAATTTATTAAGCCCTACTATGCACCAGGCACTCTGCTAAGTGCTGGGGATACAAAGAAAGGCAAAAGACAGTTTTTTAACACAGGAACATACTACAGCCTACTTACGCTCAACACAAGTTTTTCCACTGCCCTTTTGGTTTTTTATAATTTTGATTTTTCTCTAACAGTGGTCTTCTATGATCCAAGGTAATAAATCATTCCTAAAAGAACACTGGAGTTAAAGAAATGTGCTGTTGTATAGGGATCTTTGAAAGCAGAGGACAATTTACCAAAGGGAATCCATCCCAATCTCTTCTTCCTACTCAATTTATATATCAACAGAATCTGTTTAAGACACATGAACTAATTCAATCAGCTAACAATTCAACTAAATGTCACCCCCTGGAGAATTTGATTTTTCATCCACTTTGTTTTTCCAGCATGGATGGTTTAATCAACTTCTTTCACATTAACGTGGATTTCACTGAAGCTTGAGAGGCTATTCTGGGGCTTGTCAGTATAATATACAAACAGGAGAATTTAGATAGCTTTGTTATCAATAGGGAATCCATACTTTGTTTCAACTCTATACAGATCATCTTCTCTGACAATGAAAAATAACTTAGGAGAGCATTTATTTATGCATTTTGCATCTTGTTTGATTCCATATACTGCTGAAGATAAGGTTATCTTTGTGGTCACATATGTCCCAGAGTCTCATTTGGATGTATGGAAAGCACCTTACTGGAGATGTCCAAGCTTGCTTTCTGTTCTGATCAGTCATATATTTAAGAGGGCCTAGTGGTCATCTAGTCTGACTTCATTTTATAGAGGAGGGCATTGAGGCCCACAGAGTCCTGATGGCTTGCCTAAGGTTTCAAATAATAAGAAGGAGAGACAAAATTAGAAGCCACCAATATTCAATATCCTCCAGGCAATCTTCTTTCCATTACACCAAGTTACCAGATTCTTTTTAAAAAGAAATCAATAAAAGAATGACATTGAGATTTTTATATTTTCTAAACCTCTCAGTTAGCAATTAGTGAATTCCTTGAGATGGCATTTGAAACAGTTAACCTTCTCATGCATTCACGAAGAGTCAAAATTTGAGAAATAATAAAGTAGGTGCGTGGGTCAGTAATTGTTGTTCTCTCATTGGTTGCCTCTAAGGGGTGGGAAGGACTTAGGGCAGAGAGGGAGCACTGGTTATGCCTTTTTCCATTCTTTTAGAATATTCTCTGAGATATCTCAAAGACAAAAAAAATCCCTGGTGATCTTAGAATTGTGGTGCCCATATTGCCTTTCCTTTGTATATAATTGGTCAGGTCCATATGCTTTTCTCAATTTCATCTTTTTAAAAGTCACTTCCATTTCCATATACAAATATTATCGCTTCACTATCACTGTAATGAAAACAGATCACTATAAAATTGTGATTAAAATGCTAATATATCTGAGGCCCTTCCCAGTTTCATCTATGAATGTCTTTGTGATAATATGACTCAATCGAATCTCATGCCAAGTTATCATCCCATGCTGTTTTATGAGGCATCACACTCAATCTTCCGTCATCCTCTAAGATGTTTTTGCAAATGAGGCTATAAACTACATCAACTTAGTACTTGGTAAAGAGATTAAATGTTGGCTGACTGAGGCTTCTGGGTTCTTTTGGAATCCTTGTGGTTATGACAGAAATGGTGACAGTTAACGGTTGTTGCTTCTATTCATTGTTCAGAGTTGAAAACATTTAAACAGGTTGGACCAGGGCCATTCTAATTACTCACAATCTTACCATTACCCTTTCTTCTAATTTGATCTTTACTTTGACTTCTGTTATAACCAGGGGATAAACTGACTCTACAAAGAGAGTTGATTATGAAAAAATTATTTTTAATTTTTAATTAAATTAATTAATTTTAATGATTTAAAGGCATAGAAGGCACACATTCAAATCTGCAGATGACATGAAACTGTAAAGGACAGCTAATGTACTGCATGACAGGCAAGTGACTAACTGAATCTCAATACGGTATAAAGTGGATGTCAATAGGGATGTGGTTTGGTACCACGTATGAAATCATTCACTGGTCACCAGACAATGGTCATACATTAAGAGTATCAAGTAACATTAGTGTGATGTCTTAGCACTGCCTAATCTTCCCCCCATCTCCACCACCACTGGAGAAGGGAAGGAGTCACAGACCGAATGGCATTCTGTATTTGTCTTTTTTTTTTTTATGAGTTAGCACAGACACACAAAAAATCAGTTGGCAGTTAATTCTGTGGTGATAGGCTTCCTCAAAGCTTAACTCATTAGGTCTTTAAATAATTGCCAACTTCTGTGTCAGTAGGCTTATATTCATAAGATGAAGGATTTCTATCTTAGACGCCTTCATTTTATGGATGAGGAAACTGAAGGACTGCTCTAGAGTCACCAGGCTAGTATGTTTGAGAGGATTTGGAGTCAGGTCCTCTAGACTCTAAGCCCAATGTTCCTGAAGTCTTTCAGAATTGGTAGAACTTAAGACCATAGAAAGAGATCTCAGGGGTCGGGAACCTACAGCCTCGAGGTCACAGGTGACCCTCCAGGTCCTTGGGTGCGGCCTTTTGACTTAATCCAAACTTCACAGAACAAATCCCCTTAATAAAAGGATGTGTTCTGTAAAACTTGGTCAAAAGGCCGCACCCAAGGACCTAGAGAGCCACCTGTGGCCTCGAGGCTATAGATTCCCTCTCTGATTTAGTCTAATCCTCTTGTTTTACAGATAAAGAAACTGAGGCCCAGAGAGGGTGAAGTGACTTGTCCAATATCCAATAGGTAGTATTAGAAGTGGAATTTGAAGAAAGGAGATTTGAACCGAGGTCCTCCGAGTCCAGAAGCAGCAATCGTTTCTCTGTTCACTGCCTGCACTCTACTGACATACCTTTCAAGAACTTGGGGTCACCTCCATGCATTAAAGTAGGAGAGGGGGAGGGGGGTTTCCAGTCTTTAAAATGAGTCAAAAGGGCTTCTGATGAATATTTTCAAGGAGCTTCCCCCCCCACTCCCCACCCTCAGATAAAGGTGATTTCCTAGATGACTACATTGCTTTGAACTTTTCCCTCTTCTACTAAAATGATGATGATGATGACAATGATGATGATGATGATGATGATGGGAAAGGAAAGGGAATAGGCATTTATAGAACTATGTGCCAGGCACTGTGCTAAACACTTTTTACAAACATTATCTCACTTGATTTTCACAACAACCCTGAGAGGTAAGTGCTATTATTATCCCCATTTTATAGTTGGGGAAACTGAGGCAAACAAAGGTTAAATTATTTGCCCAGGGTAATATAGCTAGTAAATGTCTGAGGCCAGATAAGAACTAAGGTCTCACTGACTCTATGCCCAGCCCAGCGCTCTCAGTTCACAAGCAGATGGAAAAAAAAATTTGAACACCACACATTTCAATAAACCTGTCAAAACAGTGTCTTTTAAGATCTTTGAGATACATTTGCTTCCCTGCTCTGCTATGAATAGGCCTGCCCTCTGGGAGAAGGGCCAGGAAACGGGCTGGTGCAGAAGCAGACAGCACCAGACTGCTGGCACGCTGAAACTGGACATATAAACTGCTGGCCGGGCTCTGGTCCTTGAGTAGGACGGGGAAAAATCAGTTAGAGAGTACTTGAATCTTAACTGAAAATCCAGAAGATTTCTAATTAGAAGAGAAAAAAATCTTCACACAGCACTGGGTTATGTGGGATCCTCTTTCTCAAAATCACTTTTAAAAGTGTGGAAGAAAGAAATATACCCATTTTCTGCATTATGAGGTCTTGATTGAAGGAAAAAACCCTACTAAATTGGATCATTATGAGTGACATTATTACTGGCCCAGGTAGTTAATTCTTTATTTTAAAGACAGAACTATATACTTAGTAAATACTAATAAAGGATTTTCATTGAGATATCAGTTGCAAGGTCAGGAAGGACACAAGGGACATTCACTCTGCAGGTTTAAACTGTGATTTCTAAAAAGTTTTAAAGCAATCCAATCATTTTCAGAAGTGCCACCCAACAAAACAGCATGGATATTACAGTACCAGAAAAAAAAATGGCTTCAGAAGTAAGCAAAACATTACAGAGCCAAAAAACCAAGAGGCAGTCCCAAGAGAAGACTATTTGTTTTATAGGCAAATAAATGATACTTTGCCAAGGACACTAGGTTTTTACTGTAAAGTTCCCTCTTTCAAATATGTACCTAGTTTCCGGAGGAAAAAAAAAGCTTGGAGAAAAAAAATTGATGAAGTCTTATAAAAAATTTATAATAAATGTACATAAGTGACTTTAGGATTGCAGAGCTGGAAAAGATTCCAGTGGGAGTCCATCTCTCATTTTATACAGATGAAGACACGAAGGCCCAGAAATGCTAACTATCTTGATCAAGATCATATATATAAGTTCAGAGGCATAACTTGGATTTTAACTTGGGTTCTTTCACTCTAAATCCATAGCTCTTTCCAGTTACCACACTGCCTCTTGTTTATGGAAACTACCAAATATGATATAGGATGTCCAAAACAAGTAGGAAGACTGAACACCAAAATGGAGTCACATGAAATAATTTTGACCAAAGGGTCAGACTCAGCAATAAGGATCATCAAGGAGGAAGGAGGTGGTGAGCAGTATGGCTGAAAGACCCAACATTACAAATACACATACACACACACACACACACATAAATATGTGTGTAATAAATAAATATGTATTTAAATATGTATATAAATATAAATGTATATAAATATGTGTGTAATAAATAAATATGTGTATTTATTACTCAGCACATATAATTAGGTTTCTGCCATGAGGATCTTAAGTGCCTCCATAACCACCCAGTAGGACCGAGGCATACTCTAATATTTAGTAGATCATAAACTAATTTTGAACTTTTTGTTAGAGCACATGAGAAAAATATTTTCTTAAGTTTAAAAAACAGAATAACTAGGCTAAGAAACCTCCTGAAAGAAAAAAAAGAATATTCATGCATTGGATATAAATTGACTTTGACAAGCATTACTACTATGTTTTATTATAGTGGTACATACCAGTTTTTATTCCATTTATGTGCAAACTCCACAAGTAGGATGAGCTGAATTCCTATAAAGACAAATGCTCCAATGGCCCCCACATAGCGCCATGCTGCAAAGCAGAAATCGACACAAAGGAAAAAAAAATCAGTAAATTCAATTTAAGACTTAACTCATCTATATATTATTATTGCATTTTAGGGCTTATAAATTTATATATTATTACATTTTGTAGCTTATAAGGCTACATTTCTGAATGAGATATACATTTTAAAATATGACCAATAAGAGAATTTATTTTTCTTGACTATCATATTTGTTACAAGGATTTTGTCTTTTTTTTTTTCCTGTAGGAAGTTGAGAGGTCAGGGGAGAGAAGGGAAAGAAAATAAATGCTTGTTAAACTACTTTCTGGGGTTTTTTAAATTATAGTTGCATAATATTCATTAATTAGCCCAGAATCAAAGGGATACAGTCAAGGAGCAAGAACATAAATAATACGAAAAGAAAACAAGTGCAAAACCTATAGACTGGGTGGAAACAGAGGGACATAAGTAATTTTCTGAAGCAGGTCCAAGAAAACTATTGTTTTGATCAATAAACACCCTTTGGCTTACACCAGTGGTTAATTTCACAAGGCAAGTAAGAAAGCAAAATGGAGCCCCCAAACTCCCTATTGTTACCTTTCAGAAATGTGTCCTGGTCTGGGATGAAGAATGCTCCTGAGCACATGGCCACCAACAGTAAAAGTTTAATGAACCAGAATCTGGCAGGGAGGAAAACAAGGGGGAAATGAATTTAAATGTTAAGTACAAAATAAAAATACAAGAAAGGAGGATAACTTGTTTACAAAAGAGACATCCTAAAAGAAATAAGAGTAATCAATTCAATCTAGGTCCGCTTTCAACCTGTTCTTTGAAAAAATGGTCTCTCAAATTAACTACAAAAAACATATGAAGGAAGACACTATCTGCATCCAGAGAAAGAACTGATAAATAAAATAGAATGATAGAGGCATAGAATGATTTTACATATGTTTACATACATATGTACACACACACAATTGTGTCTAGTGGCAGCCATTTCTAGAGTAGAGTGGGGGAGAGGGAAGAAAAAAGAAATTTACATAACTTTATTATGTATTTAAAGAGAATAGCAAATTGTACATAGTAGAATTGCAGTTTCATGTGCAATAATCTTTTTTTAATTATACTGTTATAGAAATGCTTGTTTTATTCCATGATAAAAATAAAATATTTTATATTCCATATAAAAAAAGTTAAAAAAAAGAAAAAGAAAAATATGACCTCTTGAAACTAAATGCAAATAATTATTACTGCGATTACAGAGAGCTGGGCTCTGGAGACTTATTTAAAATAAAAACTCCACAACTGAAGAGAGAGAAAGATAAGCTGGGTAAAGGTCCTGACACAAGGAATGACCTTGGTGTTTTTCATTTCTTACTGCCACATTTCACAAAGAGGATTTTCACCATCTTCAGACTTAAATTTCTCCAGACCTCAAGATCCCCCTGCACCCCAACAACACACCTCCTTCTAGCTATATTTCAGCTGAAGGGCAGGGGGAGAGTGTGAGGAACATCACCCTTCAAAAGGAATCAGAGATTCCCCAGAACTGTAAGGAAACTGGCAGGACAGGGAAACAGAGGCAGCTAGGTGGCACAGTGGACAGAGTGCCAGTCCTAGAGTCAGAGGATCTGAGTTCAAATCCAGACCCAGACAATTAGTAACTGTGTGACCCTGGGCACATCACTTAACACTGCTTGCCTCAATTTCCCTATCTGTAAAATGATCATGACTAAAATGACTGAACTTCAACAACAAAGGGAAACAGGAACCCACATGACAGCCACTCACCCATTGTGAATGTAGGCCCGGCAACTCTTACTGTTGTTAATCTTGATTGTAAATAAGCAGAAGATGAAGAAGAAACAGGCCATTCCAAAACACACTCTGTACACCGCAGAGTAGCCCACTAGCTTCTCACAAGTGTCCCCTGCTTTAATGCCTTTACAGATGTCTTCATAAAAAGGAATCTGAATGGAGAGGAAAGAAGAAATAATTTTTAAAACTGGCTAACACACATGCCTCCATATCGTCAAGGCCTTAGGGTAGGGCTGAGGGAAAATAAGGTATGGAGAAACAAGGTTTAAGACAGACAAAATTATTTTCCAAGAACCTTTTTTCCCCTGAAAGATTTTAAATTATTGAGGGGCATGGAGTGGGAGAAGAGAATAAGAATTAAGAGCCTACTATGTGGCAGGCACTGTGCAAAGCACTTCATTAATATTATTTATTTTATCCTCACAAAAATTATTATCCCCATTTTACAGTGGAAGAAACTGAAGCTGACAGGTTAAGTGACTTGCCCAAGGTCTCATAGCTAGTAGGTATCTAAGGCTGTATTTGAACTCAGAAACACTAACCCATTGTACCACTTAGTTGTCTAGTTAGAATAACGGATGGAGGGAGAGAATCAATATGATACCTACATATTACCACTCCGCCTTAGCTATACTTCAATAATTCATAAAAGTCCAATGGGAAAATATGTATGTATATGGAATGAGATTATTGCAATTTTCATTAGTGAGGTTAGCAATACCATACAACTCTCACAAGAGAAGGAAAGAAAGCCTGTCAGCTTTCTCCTTGGCAAGACTGAAAATTCCTACCGCTGACCATAATCTCCTGTCTTTCCAGTTCTCCCTGTGACTCACTCCTCCTAAAGTTCTCCTCTGTGCAGAGGAAAACATGCAGTCAGTCATTCCATCCCTTACTTCCCCAGGCCAGCCAGCCATCATTCCTGATTTATAGCCAGGCCATATTCCCTTCAACATCTTGACCCTCTAAGTTCATAAGTTCAATTTTATAATGTTCCTGACATTGAATCCCTTGCCCACCATTCAAATAAATGCACAAATCAATAAGTTCATTCATTAATTGAACTAGGCCCTGTCCCAGGCTTTGACATAAAGACAAAAAGTAAACTGTTTCCCACAGCATCCAGGTAAATATCTAAGTTCATCCACAGCATAGATGCCATGACCTAAGTTGGGTGGGGGTGCTCTACCCCTCCTCCTCCAGTTTACCCTTTGGGTTTGGTTTCTGTTTAGTCTATTTTTTTTTTGGTCCTTTTTCAGTTCTAGGTACAGGTGAATCCCCACCGAATCCAGAATGAGCCAAAGTGACCTTAGAAGTTAGATTTGGAGCCAGATTTGCAGGCAGGCAGCCCAGTAGGAAAATGGAAACCCTGAGAAGCCAGGGTGCCTGGGACTCAAGCCCAAAAGGAACTCTGGACTTGGAACCCAGGACTGTTCTATATAGGAACTGCTCCAAACTATGAACCACTTAATCCTCCAGAGAAAAGGTGAGGGGAGCAGGGTAGGGATTATGCCTTGGTGTCAGGGGGAAATTGTGGAGGGGAATGTATGTTCATTCTTTCTGTCTTTGAAGTAGATATTCCTTTGTAAAAGCGAGTCTTGTAATTGGTTAAATGGAACAGGGGTGCGGGAGACCATCCCCCCACCATCCACGGGGGAATTGTGCCAGGGACAAAGAGCTTAGACACCACCCACGAAATTCCCTTAAAGAGAACCCTGAGGGAGAGGTGAAATGTAACACACCTGACCTTTGAACAATGGGGGTGGGGGGGAGAAGAGTGGTCACTGTTACATATGGGGCCTGGGATAAAATTGAGTCCTTCAAATTTGCAGGGACCCCTAAACTACATCCCTAAACTATGTCACAGCTTCCTCACAACAACCCTGTGAGATTAGAGGTATAAGTATTATTACTTCCATTTTGTAGATGAGGAAACTTCCAGGTCAAATATTAACTGGTAGAAGTGCGGCTGAGGTCCAGGTTTTCTGAGTAGTCAGCATCCTCTGCACCATACCATGCTATCTCTTAGGCAACTAGAGGGTGTAATGGATAGAGTCAGGAAAACTCATCTTCCTGAGTTTAAATCAGGACTCAACACTTCTAGTGTGACCCTGGGCAAGTTACTTAACCCTGTTTGCCTCAGTTTCCTCATCTGTCAAACAAGCTGGAGAAGGAAATGGCAAACTACTCCAGTACCTTTGCCAACAAAACTCCAAAACGGGGTCATGAAAATTAGGACATGACTGAAAACAAAAACAGCAATAAAAGGCTCTCTGTTCACAGCATGGTTATTATAGCTAACTACACCATCACACAAGAAGGACCTCTAACCCTTGATGTTGGAACGGGGGTGCCTTCAATTCAGGAATAGCTGAATAAGTTGTGATACAGGAATGACATCATAAACTGTGAATGTAAATAAAAGGAAACCAGAAGGCTGGCTTCTGACGCAGAACTGACATCAAAGGGAGTGAAGGGACAGCGACCTGGAGGCCAGTCGACGTTAGCAACAAGAATCTGGTCAGGGTAATGCATTAAGATAGAGTGAACCTTAAAGGAGACAAGGGTGCTGAGTGATAGTAGCAGTGGGGAGTAAGGAGCAAGAGGAAGGTGACTCTGCAAGCACAGGAAAAGTGCCAGGAAATTAAGACCCTTCCATAGAAGGGTAAGTTTCCAGGAATGCAAAAAGATGGAAACAGCATGAGAGCAGATGGAATATGCAGAGAGAGCTTGAGAACAAGGGTTGTCACAATCGAAAGGAAAGTGAAGAGGAGGTCTGGGACTGTGAGGGTGTAGGTCTAAGACAGACACGGATGAAGGCTCCAGGAGAATTAGCAAAGAAGGAGGTTTCTGCCTTCTAAACACTGAATCAATGGGTCATTCACACACCTCAGCCCAAATAGAGAGAACCCCACCTTCCAAATACTTACCAAAACCTTCTATACATTCTAGACATGATTTAATACAGTGTCAGCATTTAACAAAATGCTAAATATATACAGGGAAAAGAAGGCTAAATTTTAATATGGATAATTTGCTCTGGTCAAATATTTGTTGTTCCAAGCCCTTTCCTAGTTTTTAATAAAGAAAACACACACCACACACATATTCCATACTAAAAAGATAAATATATCTCAGGCCAAAGGGTGTCACCTCCTTAGACTGACCAAACATCAGAAGAAACCTCTCCTGAACATTAAACTCACTAATTTGTCTGTGCTAGTCTTGTATCAACTTCTCTGCAAATAAATGACCACACAGAAGGTTAGGTGAAACAAATTCAAGGTCAAAAATTACTAAAAATACCCAATTCACAAATAACATAACTAGTCTCTGTTCATCTAGAAGCCAGTAACTGTTCCTAGACCCATGGGCCCTCTACAAGCATACCCCATTTCAGACAAATGTAAAAAAATTTCAGACTTATACAACAAATTAAGAGGTAATTATTCACTTTACATTATTAATTTAAGATAAGATGCCTTTACTAGTACACTGAAACTATCCAATGGATTTTCAAAAAAAAAAATCAGATATATATGAAGAAAGTTTTAAGGTGAAGTATGCCTATAGACAAATATTTTATTTAATAGAAAAATTAGTACATTGTGAACCAACACACTACAGATCGTGACAAGAAGAAAATGATACCTGGAAAAAAAAGCATTTCTGTGCACACATGAGACCGCTTGCCCAAGATAATCCAAAGTTCATCAGACCTGGAGTCAGAAGACCTAGATTTGAATCCTGGGCTCTACTATCTGTGACTTTGGACCAATCACTTAATATCTCTGGGTCCTACTTTTTTCATTTGTAAGTAAAAGGGTTGGACTAAATCTCTAAAGTCCCTCTCTACTCTTAACTTCCAGGATCTCTGGCATTCCAATAAGAAAAAAAGGTGGAAAGACTGGCCAACAAATGGAGAAAAAGCAGATTGGCCAATTCTGTTTGTTTCCCAGACATGGGAAACATAGTTTTGGGGTTTTTATTTTTAAAAAGAGACAGAGAGAAACAGAGACCGAGGTGGGGGGGAAGGGGAGGGGGAGGGGGAGAGGGAGAGAGGGAGAGAGAGAGAGA
>NW_020954550.1:5626548-5635539 GCF_900497805.2 Vombatus ursinus
ACTTAGGCGGTCTTTGAAAGAGACACAAAAATTATATGGAGATTGAAGGAAGCAGAAAGGGATAAAAGATGAAAATTAGAATTACAGAAATATTGCAAGCAAAATCTATTTCATCTACATTAGGTTATTCCATTTGTGTGTAAACGTTAGTTACAATTCACTCAACTGTAAACTCTTTGAGGATAATGCTTTGGTTTGTACGAAAAGGACCTAGGAGTTTCAACAGGCTACAAAATCAGTAGAAATCATCAATTTGACAAGGAAGCCAAAAAAGATTGGGGAAAAGACTGTGTTAAAAGAAGTCAACAAGCATTTTATTAAGCACCTACTATGTGCCATGCACGGTGCTAAATACTAGAGATACAAAGAAAGTCCTACCCTTCCCCTCTCCCAAAAGCAGGATCTTCAAAGGTAATAAATAATCCTAGCCTCATCAGAACACACCTGGGAAGTTGTGTTCAGATCTAGGTACCACATTAATGGCCAACCGGAACAGGGAGCAGATTGGAAACCAAGTCATACAGGGATTGGCTAAAGGAACTGGAGCTTCTTACCCTACAGAAGAAAAGACTAGAGGTCTTGAAGCAAAAACAAGATGCCTACTTACGTAGAAGGGATTCCTAATCAGGTATGGGTTGGAATAAATAACCCCTGAGGTCCTTTTCAATACTGAGATTTTAAGAATTTATATTTATATTTATTATATAAATGTTTACATAAATGTTTGTTGAGCAGATGAGTAGATGCCACTAAACTCCGAGCACTTTGGGGCAGTCCCAACATAAATTTGGCCTTAAATTCACTGAGATTAAGGCATTGGGCATACAAAAATGAAAAATGAAAGTCTTTGTCCTCAAGAACCTATACCCCATTTCTGGAGTCAATGGTTTCTGTATAACATCCCTCCCCACACTAATACGTAAAGGAACTCTACTGGGATATTGGGGCTAAACAAAGAAAAGATGTTTTCCCAAAATCATTATGTGATAGGACTGCCTACTTTGCTAACCTCAGCTGACAGTCAAAAGAGGAACTGAAATTCTGCAAAAATCTCTGGTATGGTTTGACCTGCAATGTCTTGAATCAGGAAGTATTTCCCAAAACAGCAACAGTAGCTTAATACTAATTCTCTGCAGTCTCAAAGTTAACACTATAAGAACAGGAGTACAAACAAGCTCTTTAAAGACAGGTGCACTAATACAATGTTGGTGGGACTATGAATTAGTCCAATCATTTTGGAAAGGAATTTAGAATTATGCTGATATGATATGATATTTGATATGATATGATGATATAATATTATTTCATACCCTTTAACCTAAAGATATCCTGTCCATATATAGCAAGGAAATCAAAGACACAGAAATGTTTCACATTCACAGAAACACTTTTTGTAGTAGCAAAAAACTGGAAACAAAGCAGATGCTAATGGACTGGCGAATGCAGAAACAAATAGTGTACATGAAGGTAATGGAATATTATTGTACCACAAGAATATTAAAGATGAAAAAGAACCCAGAAAACAATGACTACAACAATGTAAATGGAAGAATAGTTATTGTCCTAAGCTGGGGAAGAAAATTTGTCATTTTTTGAGGGAGGGGGCAGCTGTTAACTAGATCTCTGACAATATGACAATTCTGAAGGCAAGTTCTGATCATCTTTTTTCCTCCCTCTCCCCCAAACAAAGCTACACTACAAGCCAATCATCCACCACTACCTCTTCTCAGGGAATAGTGATTAAGAAGTGATTCCTGAAAATTGAGTCCTAGAAATGACACCCACTCTAAATCCACCTTTAAAATATTGCTTGACTCTCTGAGCTAGATGAATTCTCAGAGCCCCTTCTGATTTTAAGTCTCCATCGAATTGAACGGTACATCTTATTACGTGTCACCATAGCAGCAACACAGAACTGAGCTCTACTCCTGACTGTTGTTGTTGTTCCTTTGTTTTTCAGTCATGTCTGACTCTTTGTGACTCCATTTGGTGTTTTCTTGCCAAAGATACTGAAGTGGTTTGCCATTTCCTTCTCCAGCTCTTTTGACAGACGAGGAAACTAGGACAAACAGGGTTAAGTGACTTGGGGACTGTATTTAGCAAATATAAATGAAATCATTATGTACTAGAGAATTTTAGAACTGAAAGGGGCTGCTAACATTACCTGGTCCTAACACAGACCTTAATATCAGCAGCATCAGCTTGGGGAGCAAAGAGGGTAAATTTAAGCTGAGAAAGGTGAAAAGTGTCAGGAGCAGAATTTGAACCCCAATATTTGGGAATTCCAAGCCCACCACAGTACATGAGTGATCAAATGTATGACACATTCAAATATTTATATATTAAAATTCACAGGTCTTCATTTTTACTCTTTAATGACTCCTCTTCTTGCCACATAACACATCTAGAAGGAATGATACTGTCTGTTACAGACTGTTACGGGTCACAAAGGCCTGAGACCTGTACCTGTTTTAATTATTTATAGCCCTAGGCAAAAAGAAGCTTTCATTTGATGGGGAGGAAAAAAGAGGTCTTAGGAAGACAGTTTCTGACCATCCTTCCTCCTCCCTCTCCACCAAACAAAGCCACAGTACAAGCCAATTTGAAGCAGAAAAATCATTAAAATGTGATACCAGAAAAAAAAAAAAGACAAATTTTCTTCCTCAGCTTAGGACAATAACTATTGTTTCTTTTCTTCTACTTCCTGGCAAGCTTATTACTTACTGGACAGGAATCAAACCTCTTTGTCCTTGGTTCAGATTCAAAAAGATTCTCAGCAGGATAGTACTTAGTTCACATTGGTGCATCTAGTACAGAACTCATTCCCCACCACTATTCTCCCAAGCACTCATTTCTGTAGATCCAGGGTGAGGAGTAGGGAAGAGAGGGAAAAGAAGGGTATCCCTTGAGGGCAAAGGAGTGCAGGGAGTGGGAGAGAAAGAGGTTAAAAGAAAGTCTTTCAAGTAGTCAAGTTTCTTTATGGGAAACTATTGTTTTCCTACACATGGAGTTATGTCTGGATGATATCTGGAAGAGAGAGAAAGTTGTTTAGAAATCAGCTTTCTCACAATCAACCAGACTGGGAGGGAAGGAAGAGAGAAGGGATGTTTCCCTTCGATGCCTGCCCACACACACACACTCTTCTAATGAGACTTTCCCCTTCATGTTCCGCCCCAGCTTTGATGTTCCCTAGCAAAGCACAAAATCCCTTCTGCCCTTAGCAACCTGAACCTCAATACGCTCATCATCTCTGAAGATACTCACTCTCTGAGTTCATTAAGAAAACTTTTGAAAAGCATTTAACATAGGGGAATAAAAGGAATCTTCAAAAATTGTGAGACAAAAGAACCCACTGGGTTAGCAACTTTTTGCTAAAGCTAGTCCAGCTCTCACATTCACATAGAGTTGCCCAAGAATGCCCATTTCCACTCAAAGGTTTCAATGTTCTCATTAACATATACAGTCACTGTATCTCAAGTACAAAATTCACTTAGCTCAGCAAGTGTCTTCCATTCAAAATCAGAGTCAGACTTTCCATGTTCAGCAGGCAAATCTGATTTGCTTTGCATTGCGGGAGCTCCACAGCACACTGGGTCAAAGGTGAATATTATTTGCCAGTGAAGAGTATGTTTGTTTCCAGGGCAAGCCCCATTTCCCATGGAAAGCCACCAAACACATAACTGAAGGTGACACTTTCATCCATCCTTCTTCCTATCAACTAACCATGCTTTAAGGCAGCCTCTCCACAAGGAAGATCCTTCAACTCAACACAGGGGGATGGAAAAAGGGGTGTTAATTGCCTACAGAGGGTTGCTTTATTTAAGGCCAAGAGATGTTTCAGGAAGAATGATGGTCTCAGAAAATTCCGAAACTTTTTCTGGCAACCTGGACCACACTAATGAAAAGGAGCAGCAAGAAAGGAAATAGCTATAAATCTGAGATGTGTTTTCCAGGGTGCTATTTCTTGGACTCAGGTTTAACTGCATCAATAATTAAACAAAATAAATACTGCAAAATATGTGGAAAAAAAAGCAATTTTCAAATATTAAAGTACTATACAAATGTTAGTTATAATCATCTGTCTTAATGATCATTTGACTCTTAACCACATGTTTTGTTCTTAAGGTGTAATAAGTGACATTTATTATAGGACACTTTAAGGCTTACAAAGTATCTGGTATATGTGATATCCCTATGACACCTCTATGTCTCAACTCCTTGCTCTCACTAATCTTCCTAAGGGCAGGGAGCATGTTTTGTTCTTCTCTTTATCTCCCATGGTCAGATAACTGTATGTGCTATGGATAGTACACAGCCATATACCCTTTCACCTTTCACTATCAAAATAACTCCATTCCTAAAAGGAGATACCATGTGACAAAGAGAACCCAAAAGACAAAGGATGGCAAAGCCAGCCGGGATGACACAGGCTCCCCTCCCAAGAAGTTCACAAACTAAAGGGGACCAAAGGGGAGAAGAGAGGAAAAAGGCACACAAATAACCACAACCCAAGAGGAAACAGGCCACATGCCAGCAATGATTTCAGACAAAGTCAGGACTGGATAGAATTAAAAAAAAGAAAGGGTTACAGATTAAGAGATGGAAGAAAAGCACAAAAGAAATGATCAACTAAGCAACCAAAGTGTCTTATATGCAAATTTCCCATTTCTGAATTTTTTAAGATAATAAACACACATTACTCATTAGTGGCAGTTGGTGATGCAGTGAATAGAGCACCCAGTGTGGAGTCAGGAGGCCTGAGCTCAAATCAGACCTCAAACACTAAACTTAGCTTTGTGACCCTGGGCAACCCGCTTAACCTCTGTTTGCCTCAGTTTCCTCATCTGTAAAATGAGGATAATAACAGTACTTACTACCCAGGGTGGTTATTAGGCTCAAATGAGATGTCTCCAAAGCATTTAGCACAGTGCCTAGTACATAGCAAACATTACATAAATGTTTATTATTGTTGTTATTATTATTATTATTATCATTAAAATAAAAGGAGAAGGTATGGGTAGATACTGCAGTTCTCTGCAGTGCATGACTGTAAATTCAATTCAATTGAATAAACATTTATGAGGCACTGTGTTAAGTTTTGAAATCTAATATGGGGGGGAGGAAAAGATGGACAGAGATTTGTGCACAAATAACTAATTAGAAAGCACAGGCAAAAAAGTGAAAAGCTACAAACTGTTACTAAAAATAGGTGCAGTTACCTGTATAGCCATTTACCTATATCATGTTATTTGATAGAACAACTTCTCTAAGAATCGCACACCTATTTTCCATTCCCATTTTACAATGGAAATCGTACAATTTGACTAGGATCAAACAGCTGGTATATGGAAGTATTAGGATTTGAACTCAGGATTTCTGATTCCAAATACAGAGCTCTTTCCAACACTGTACTTGCAGTCAAGAGATCCAGGTAGGCCAAGTTTTTACAAAAAATCCTAGTGGAATTTCAAAATTCTGTGATTTTGGGTTCACCACAGTTCCCCAGGCCTTAATTTTCTTGTTTATAAAGTTGGACTAGATTGAGGTCTGTGAACTTTTAATATTTTAATAACTGTACTTCAGTAGTTAGTTTCTCTTGTAATCCTGTGTATTCTATTTTATACACTTAAAAACATTATTCTGAGGAGTCCACAGCCTTTACTAAACTGCCCAAGGGCCCAGTGACTCCCAAAAGATGAAAAATCCCTGGACTAGAAGATCTCTCCTGTCCCTTCCACCCCTGACTTCTTCACCAGGACATGCTCTAAATAAACCAAGCTAAAGAGGGGGATGGGACTTATGCTGCTCACTCCTGCACTCCAGAGGTCCACGTGACTATAGATAGAGCTTGCATACCATTAGCAAAATGGAAAGAATTTGGGTGTGGGTGTGAAAGAAGTTTTTCTTCCTAGCAATTACAAATTTACAATTCTCATTCTTCCTTTCTCAGTCATAGTCTTACAATTTCCATAGGCCCTAGAAGGGGGTCAGGAGAAGCAGGGGCTCACAGCCTAAGTCTCCACAAGGAGTTCTTTCACTGAACCACTGAGAGCCTTCCCATTCAGAAGGATCAGTGAGGGCTAGCTGATGATGCTGATGTGATGATGATGATGATGATGATGATGATGATGGTGATGATGATGTCAGCTTCTGTTCTGCACTTGGAGAAAATGCCAATGAGACAAAAAGTGACTGTGGGACAAGTGGCATGCTGGAAAATCTCCATGATACCCTAGTTGTTCCTCCAGGGAAAAGTCCAAGAAGGGATGAAGAACTCTTAAGAATTTTAAGTCACATTTACAATCAGTAAAAAAGTATAAGAAAGTTCAGAAGTCTTCATTATTATGTCCTTTTCTTTTTAATGAGGTCTTCTTACTTTTAATTCCCTCAATCATACAAGCCTAGCATCCAAACTATCCTGTAAATGGCTTCTAAAATTTGCTCCTCCCTTTCCCTCTTAAGAATTTTAAATGGTTCCCAGAATTTTAAATGCCTACCAGAAAAAAGCCTGGCTCTATTTTCCATAGTCAATATGATTTCCTATTGGACATCACAGTGGCCTTTGAATATTTCTGGAATGCTCTCACCTCCTTCAAAAATCTCACTTCTGGGGCAGCTAGGTGGTGCAGTGGATAGAGCACTGGCCAAGGATTCAAGAGGACCTGAGTTCAAATACGCCCTCAGACACATAACATTTAATAGCTGTGTGACCCTGGGCAAGTCACTTAACCCCACTGCCTAACCAAAAAAAACAAAATCTCACTTTTGATAAACCATCCCACCCACCCCAACCCCCCAACTAGTATTTTCTACTCTGAGTTCACCTTTCATCTACTCTGTATATATCTTGTATGTATCTAGCTGCTTACACACCATCTCCCCCATTAGAAGGGGCTTCTTAAGGGCCTTTTCCATTCCTTTGTATCCCTAGAGCTCAGCACATAGAAAGCACTTAATAAATGCTTAAGGATGAACTATCTCTGCCACCAATCCACACTAGGCAGAGCCTACTAGTTGCTGACTAATTACCATTCATATCCCAAAGCCCAGATGCAGAGATAATTGGAATAAATCTTGCTTTCTCAAGGTTAGGTCCGTGGCTTGGCCAAAGAGGAGAAGACATCAGTGTTACTAGGCATAAGTCTCAGGGCAAGTCAGAGCCCAGCTTGGTGGAAGTCAGCATTCCAAAGAAGAGGGTAGAAGGTTCTCCTTTATGTTTCCAGTGTCTTTTTAATATATTTTTACTTTGTTAAATATTTTCCAATTCCATGTTAAAAAATTTTTACAATCTTTTTTTTTAACATTGAGTTCTAAATTCTCTTCCTCTTCCCTCCTTGAGAAGATAAGAAATTTAATATTGATTATTTTATTATTTTTACCTCCGGTAACAAAATCTCTGACATTTAAGTGTGTTGTTGAAATACATCTGTCATTAATAGATATATTACTGTATCTAAAGGTGTGGCATATTTTTATTTTCTTCTGATTGCTTCATTCTCCCAGACTGAAAGCTTTCTAAGAGGCCATGCCATAGATCTCTGGGATGCCCAGGACAGTGTTGGAATATATTGAAGGCATTAAATCAACACTCCACTGAACTAAGCCAATGGTCTAGAGGTTTCATATGAAGGTAGGAACACAGAAATAGGACCCCCTTAAGTAAGCCGGCTGTCTGAGATGTATCGTAGCAGAAGGGGACCCTGCCTTGTTAGTGCTTCGATGGGAAAACACCCATGGAGTCAGTTGATAGGTACTGTTGCCAGAAGGCAAAACCAAGCTTTTTTAGACAGTTAAGCACAGACCCAGAATTACTAAACTCAGGGGCCCTGATCAAAGAGTTGACAAGGCTTATGTAGTTTTTAATTACATTAGAAAGACAAAGAAATAATTTTTAATAATTTCAGTAATTATTAATTTTTTATCTTATACCTGTGCTAAAGGGAAAATAGATTCTCACCCATAACTCAAAGAAAGGAAAAACAAAGACAAATAGTTTGGCCTATAGAGATAAACAAAAGAGAATTACCTTTCAAAGCTAGGTCTCTGAGATTTACACTTCAAGGCTACATATGGAGAGTTTACAAAGGGCTAATTGAGAGGAAAGAGTTACATGCCAAAAGATAACTTCACAGCTAGAAGCTGGTGGTAGATTTATCAATAAACAAAGAAAAGATCTGCTGGGCATTTCAACTGCAAGGAAGGTGACCATAAATAAGGCTTGTCATTATTAAGCCATTTTTCAGTCCTGTTCAACTCTTCTTGACCCCATTTGTGGTTTTTCTGACAAAGATACAGGCACGATCTGCCACTTCCTTCTCCAGCTCATTTTACAAACGAGGAAACTAAGGCAAACAGTGTTAAAGTGTTGCCCAAGGGGCAGCTGGGTGGCGCAGTGGATAGAGCACCAGGCCCTGAAGTCAGGAGAGCCTGACTTCAAATCCAGCCTCAGACCAAACACTTGACCCTCACTAGCTGTGTGACCCTGGGCAAGTCACTTAACCCCAATTGCCTAAAAAAAGGAAAAGAAAAAACAAATAAAGCGACTTGTCCAGGGTCACACAGCTAGTAAGTGGCCAAGGCTGGATTGAACTAAAGAAGATAAGTCTTCCTGACTCCAGGTCCAGCACCACCTAGCTGCCCCATAAGGTAGATGTCATAAATTCCTTTTTCCCTGTCTGGTTCCTCATCTTTGATAAGAAAAGTCTGAGAATCTTACATTAATTTTAACACACTATAAGAAGGGCTTCAGTCAATTATGTGAACTTCCCAGCAAACCACCCTGGCTTCCTTTTTAAGTCCCAACTAAAAATCCCACCTCCTACAGGAAGCCTTCCCCAACCTCTTAATCCCCATGCCTTTCTTCTGTCATTTATTTCCTATTGATCCTGTCTTGCTTTGTATATATTTGTTTGCAAGTTGTTCTTCCTATTAGACTGTAAGCTCCTTGAGGGCAGGGGCTGTGTGTGTGTGTGTGTGTGTGTGTGTGTGTGT
>NW_020954550.1:5635565-5646583 GCF_900497805.2 Vombatus ursinus
AGCACAGTACCTGCACACAGTAGGCACTTAATAAATGTTTACTGAAAAGTGGCAGCTCTGGACTCCAAATAGTAAAGACAGAACAGAAGTACTCAAAAACTTTTATAACATTAGGATCTTGTTTACTCTTTAAGTTCCTAACCCAAGTATTCAAGATTAAATCATGGCAAGGGCACATACACGTTGGAAGTTTACTAAGTCAAGCCAAAGGAGAGGGAAGAACGTGGATTATAAACTATTTTAAAGCCCGCTTCATTACTTTATAGTACTTACATTACATACAACCACAATTATAAAGTCTTTTGTAATGAAGGCCCTCAAATCCTAAAAGTGAATTTAAGTTCACCTGAATGAACAGGGAAGAATTTGATATTAGCAAAGTTTCTTAAGTGCTTGAAATGGGTCTATTGTTTTCATAGTTTTAAGTACTCTCCCTGAAATCTTATCTATGCCATGCTTACTGTACCCTTTCTTTCTAGGTAAAATGCAGTTATAAACTTGAGTCCAGGCCCCTTCCCTATTCCTGAATTTCAAATTAACATGCTGACTACTGAAATACAGCCATACTGCAATGTGGAGACAACCTGCTATTTGAGGCAAGGAAAATGACACCCAGAAATAGGTTCTCTAAGAGTTTGCACCAGCATGCTTAGCTCTGCATTTACTGTTCCAGGGAACTGGAGTGGCCTCCCCTTCCCACCACCAGCAGCCTGGCCTCTACCAGATGGGTCAGAAAGAGTGCCAGGAACACCTTTCCACTCCCAATAATTCTGCTATTGAACCATTTGGCATTCTCACACCTCTCATGAACACTGAATGCATCATATATATAAATAATGTAAGTGTGTGTGTGTGTGTGTGTGTGCGCGCGCGCAAGCACACGTGCGCAGAACTTTCTTTGAAGTGGATAATAAAAGCATTTTTCTTTCTTCTTTTTTTTGGCCAGAACTGTGATCTCACCCACATAGGGAAGTTCCATCACAGAAACAGCCACCATTGAAGGAAACTGACAAATCATCTTGTTCTTAGTCTGGGATATTAAGAAGTTAAACGGGGGTAGCTAGGTAGCACAGTGGATAGAACACCAACCAACCCTGGAGTCAGGAGGACCTGAGTTCAAATCAGGCCTTAGACACTTACTAGCTGTGTGACCCTGGGTTAATCACTTAACCCTGGATGCCTCCAAAACAAAACAAAACAAAACAAACAAACAAACAAAAAACCAACAACCAAAATAGAGGTTAAATGACTTGCCCAGGGTCAAAAAGTCAGTACTTGAACCATGAACTTCCTGACTCCAGAGTCAACTCTCCATCCACTACAGAAGGATCATCTGCTTATAACGTTCCAATGAGCCAGAACCAGATTAAAATGTAATTGGGAGATACATAACAAAATAAATAAAAATACAGTAGAAATAAATAATGTTAATATTTGGGTTTCTAAGTCAATATTCCACCTGTAGGGATCCTTATGTATTATTTAGTGGCCCTATTGCCATCATTGCCCTAATAAATGCTGACTGACTCTAACCCTAACCCTAATTTACTTCTAACCTTAAATTCGTTTCTATCATGCCCCTTCTACAGGTGAGGAAACTTGCCCTAGACTGAACAGCTCAAGTAAGGAGGCAGAACCAGATATCCCTGGTCCCTGGACCAGAGATGCTTCCACCACATCATCTCAATAGACTTCTGCAAAAGAATATCTGTATATAGATAAGTCTGGGTTTGGTCTGAGCAAAGTTACCACGATGCCAACTTACATGTTTCTTCATCTCTGTGGCTACCGTTCTGGACATCATGATGCAGCAGATGAGAGAGATGAGGATGAAGTAAAGTGCGTACATGCAGCGAGTGCTCCTGGATTGCCGGATCCGGGGGCAGCATTTGCAGCACAAGGCACACCCGGCATAGCCACAGCAGCATGCCAGCTGGAAAAGAAAAGCACACACAAACGTTCTAGTTATATCACCACGCACAGGAGCCCACAGCTACTGGTGACCCACAGCTTCTGGGAGCGAATCTACTGATTCAACTTTTCATTCGCATTATTGTAGTCGTTGTGTAGTCAGAATACATCTCCAGTATTATGTTCATATCTGGGTGCCACAGTTTAGGAAGGACATCAATAATCAAAGCATTTGTTAAATGTCTACTATGAACCAGGCACTGTGCTAAGCACTTTACAAATATTATTTTAAAAAAAAGAAACAAATATTACTTTGTTTGATCCTCACAACAAACCTGGGGAGTAGATGCTATTATTATCCCCATTTTAAAGTTGAGGAAATTGAGGCTGACAGAGGTTAAGTGACTTATCTAGGGTCACAAAGCTGGTCTGAGGCCACATTTGAACTCAGGTCTTCCCGACTCCTGGCCCAGAGTTCTATTCACTGTGCTAAGTGGCTGCTTTTAATCAAGTCAAATAGTCAAGTCTGGCACTGAGCCTCATGCTGGGAACATATGTACAAGCAAAAAGAAAGACAGCATCTGCCCTCAAGGAGCTTACACTCTTATGGGGAAGACACAAAAAGGAAGCTGAAGGTAGATGTGGGGGGTGGGGACTGCAGCCTATTGGGAAACAAAAAAATGGCTGGCCTTGACAGCTTCCTTAAATGAAGGCTCTTGAAGGAGTCATCCAATCTGAAGGAGGGGGTCTCGGGGGTCTTCAGAAGTGAGTTCTAGGGTTAAAAAGTTGAATGAGCGGCTTCAAGGGTTACTGTGTTCCTCCTCCTGGGAGGTTTTCAAGCAGAGGACGGCAGAGCACTTGTCAGGCACGTTATGTTATGTTATGTGGGGATGTTGTAGTATGTCATAGCATATTACTATATACATTATAGTATGTTGCAGCATGTTACAGTGGGAATACCTTTCATAGATGCTTTGGACTAGATGGATACTTAAGTCCTGACTCTCAAATCCTGTGATTTGGGGCACATGCTATGCAATCAAACAGGGAAAACTACAAGAGCTGGGTGCCAGCTGAAAGTAAATGTTTACAACGAAGACAGTGATCTCCATAACTGTTACTGGGCTGTAACAGTTAGGTAAAACTACCAGGAGGGACATAGGAGCAACAACAATTAGTTTACTAAGATTCCAGGAGGGAAGGTAGGATGGAGGTAACTTAGGAACATAATTTGGGGCACTTTCTGAACCACAGGGTTAGATACAATAGGAGGTTTTAGGAAACCAGAGAATAAATAAGGATATTGTGTAGCTAGGAACACAGTAGGGAAGAAGCCTAGGGAGAGCAGAAGGAATCAAAGGCAACTAGGGAGAGATAATGAAAAATAAGAATGAAAGGGCTGAGAATGGTGCAAAAAAGAGTGGAGTTGAATCACATACAAAGATTATGCTGGAAAGAGAAGGCATTTCATGATGTGGAGTCTAGCTTAATGGCCATTAAGCTGGAAGCAGATTTCTTTAAGAGGTAAGGATGACATCATCTTTCACCCACTGGGCCCAAGACTCTCCCCAGATTAGGTTAGTTGTTAATAAGTCAGGTAACATTTCACAAAGAATTGGAAACAAAGCCCAGACACCTCACTCTTCACAATGAGCTTGGTTCTTCTTCTTAGTGAAACAGACTCTGGTATATCTTAGTAGTTTTATTAACTCCTGAGAGGAAAAGTACAAAATAATATCTCCATTGTCTTGAATGATGAGTATTCTGGTTAATCTTTTAGCAGCAAAATCTAGTGGCCCTATAGCCAGGGTTGTGGAAGGGCCTCAGCAAGAGAGACCACTCCAGACAAAACTGTGAAGCAGGTCAACTTTATCTGTCAGCCTCCCACACTGCCCCCCCTCAGCTCCTCTTTTCTTGGTGCCCTGCCCCTAAATCACTCCATAGACCTCTCCTAAGTAGCCATGCTGTATTCCATTTTTGATAATCCTTAAAATGTTCACTTGATAAACCTTAATTTACAGTATGAAAAAAATCCATTCCCTTTCCTCAAAGTAAATGTGAAAGAGTGGGATGTTAGTGTTAAAATGTAAGCTGGGCTCTTAAGTTCAATGGAATTCATAAAAGGAAACATCCCCGATGCAAAAATGGAAATTACTTTTAGTATATTTTCCCCTACTAGCTGGTGACAGAGCAAGTCATAATCTCTTTGAGTCCCAATTTATTCATCTGTAAAATGGGAATACTACTTGTACAAACCACCTCAAGAGTTACTGTAAGGATCAGACAAGACAACATATATGTAAAAAGGACATGGTCTCTTTGAGAACTAGATTCCCTAAAAACTCATTGCCAAAACAAACCCAGGAACTATACGAACAAAATTATAAAAAAAATTACTGAAGAGCTTTTCAAACAAGTAAAGCCATAGCTGCCTCCCTCATCCCTCATCCCCCATTCTGCTTCTCCCCACACCAGGGAGTAAATTAAAATTCATCCTACCACTTCAGAAAGGGTACTGGAGTTTTTCCAGATTGGTCTTTCTCTTTCCAACAGGCTGCCTTATTCTCTAGCTGTGTTGTCCTCCTCTTCTCTCTCCTGACATGTCCTTACTCTAACCTCATCTCCTTTTCTGAAACCCCTATAAGCTAGATCTTCTGTAACCACAAAATCCAGCTTCCTAGCTCATATGATCTCAGGGCTGGAAACCAATCAGACTTGCCTAGAAGGCTCCCACCACCCCAACCTCATAAAATACCTGAACTGAGCTGAGCTAATCAGCTCCCTAGGAGAACCAGTATGGTCCCAAGGTATGGGCACCAAAGCTGAGCCGCAGCTCTGACCCCAGGAACTGCCAGAGCTGCCCTGAAACACGGACTTGGGCAAGCCTCTGGGACTGACTTTGCTTATCTGTAAAATGAGGATTGGGTTAGAAAGCTTCTTGGGTGCCTTCTAGCTCTAAATCTATGATCCTATAAACAATTTAATATTTCTTTGATGATTCAACAAGTCTAGTCCTGCCTTGGGGTTCTTCCTACAAGGTAACTAGCCTCGTAAGTATCAAAAGTATAGGAAAATGGCCTGAAACCATATATCATAAGGCAAATAGATTTCTTAAATAAATCCCTGAAAAAGGCTCTTCTGTCTTTGTTGCACAAAAATAAAGTGTGCCCTAACATAACATACGATGTTATGTTAATGGCATATAATGACTGCCTTTCTGTAAATATACTTATGTTTATTTTATGTTTACATAATATAGTTATGCAAACATAACTACCAAGCTGCCTTTTCTCAAGTTATTTCATCTTCTTCCCTGGAATCTCTTCAATTCATTTCAAATGATGAAAAGCAAAAGCATTCTTCAATGTCTGTATCATTTCTATCACTTTAATCTCCCTACTGATTTCCATGCCCTCTTCTATCTTATGAAGTTTGCTGAAGGGAAAAAGCATCTATCATTACAAGACGTTGTGCTAATGTAGTTTCTTTTTGTCTTTCTTCAAATTCAGCTTCATCAGAAGACTTTTCCTCACATGTACCATTAGGCCACACTTCATTTAAAAAAAAAAAACATTTATTAGATGCCTCCTATGTACTTGTTCAAACAACATGCTAGTTGGTACAAGATCTCAAAGATGAACAAAAAAAACAGGCTCAGCTATAGAAGAGCTATATATACAAGTATATATACAAGAAGACAGGTATATAAGTAAACTGTTAATTCAAGCTAGAATATGGTAGGTGCCAAAAGCATCACACTTCTGGTCTACCCTCTTCCTTCAAACAAGATCCATGTACTCTGCCCCTGGACCACTCTAATGGGTGAATTGTGCCTTATGTCAAATTTATTTATCAATTCAACTAGTTAATACCAGTAGGCCAGAATGAATCAGTAACAGGCTTTATCACAGTCAGAGTATGTCATTCTCTTTCCAGTAACTGATGGGGAATGAACCATTTGCAATTTAGCAAGCAATAATTATATGTTATGTGAAACGAAAAAAAGAAAAATGACTTCATTAAAATGCAGGTGGTCATACAAAGAAAAATAGCATACTTGTTAAAAGAAAATTTTAAATCATTTGCTCTAGGAAATGGATAAGGGAGTCAACTTCTTATATAAACAGTTTCACCAAATCAAAGGCAAGTGGCTATCAGGCCAGACAAGGGAGGAGGACATTCCTAGGATTCCAGAATCCTCCACCTTCAGCAGCTAAGTCTTTTTGTACCACTAAGAAGAGACACTGAAGGATACCACCAGTTCTGTGTCTGGTCTGGCAGCTCATGAGGGGTGATACACAGCAAAATGGTTATGACAGTACAAGATGGAGTCAGTTCCATTCTTCCATATGTTCACTTTTTCAAGAACCAGGTGTCCAAGCCACTTCTTACCATCGATAGATATTCCTGTGTTGGCTCCCCCTGCAGCCCATCTTCCCAGCTTCCCTTTATGTGCTGTCTTCTCCCATTAAAACATACGCTCAAGGGAAGGGACAGTCTTGTTTGCTCCTATTTGCATCCCTACTACCTGGTTCATAGTAGAAGCTAATGTTTTATGTAGCTACCTAAAGTGTATGGAAGCTCAGGAGGCTTAGGATTAGGAAAGAAGGAGCTTGCATTAAGGAGATTTTTTTAAATGGAGAGTTTTGATAAGTGAAAACTGAGGGAGAACTTCCACAGGTGTAAGCAAAGAAACACAGGCAGGAAAGCGTGGAACGTGGCGATCGCTACAGACTGGCCAGAGTGTATAGCACACACAGAGAGAAGGCCAAGGCTGGAAAGACTAACTGGAGCCTTGAACAGCCGGCTGAGGAGTTCAGACTTAATGTCAGGAGGCATCATGGAACCACTGATGACTTCTGATCACCTCACCCAGCTGCTGCCCAAAAAAACAGTGTGCAGAATGGGTTAGAAGGGGAAAACCTGTGGAAAGCTGTTTCAGTACTCCAGATGAGAGGTAATGAACTTGAGACGGAGCAGACATTAGCTCTAAGACATCTCCAAAAGTCTCATAATGGAGAATGCTATCCACGTCTAGAGAAAGAACTATGGAGTTTGAATGCAGTTCAAAGCATACTATTTGCTTTTCTTCTGTTTTGTTTTGTTTCTTCTTTCTTGTGGTTCCTTCTATTGGTTCTCATTCTTCTTTACAACATGACTAATGTGAAAATATGTTTAATAGGAATGTGTATGTAGAGCCTATATCAGATTGCATGCCATCTTTGGGAGGGAGGAAGGGAGGGAGGGGGAGAAAATTTAAAACTCAAAAGCCTATGGGAGTAAATGTTAAAAACTAAAAATAAATTAATAAAAAAAATTTAAAAAAAAAAAAACAAATAAAGGAGAAGGAGGGGGAGGAGGAGGAGGAGAAAGAGGACATTACAGAAGCCTTTAAAAGCCAATCCGGGGGCAGGGAGGTAGCTCAGTGGATAAAGCACCGGTCCTGGAATAAGGAGGACCAGAGTTCAAACCAAGCCTGACACTTAATAACTGTGTGACCTTGGGAAAGTCACTTAACCCCAAATGCCTCAACAACAAAAAAGCCAATCCACTTCGTTCCTTTGGTACACTGTAGCAAGCCGATGGATGACAAAGGAATGCTTTCCCATCATCCATCACAATGTACGACATAAGGACAGACTTTTTACTGGCTGGCTGTCCTTCCTTTCCTTCTCCTCCCCTCTCCACAATACATTTACAATATTCTATTTCAGAAACGACAAGAACACCACTAAAGTTATATTGTGGAAGCTCTAAGTACTATGTGTCTAAATCTAGTGGTAAGGTTAAGTATGTTAAAGTACATTAATGCCTATTAAAAAATGAAAAATATTATCAGCCATAAATTATATATTGGAACATCTTTGCAATTATTAGATTTCCCCCTCCCCAGATTCCCTTCACTCCCATGCACACTCTCAGCTCATCCCTTCTTTCTTCCTCCACTTTTGCTTTTCTCTTTTCTCTCCCCACTTTTAACAATTACTTCTTTTCTGAAATAAGTGTTGGGTTTGTAACCAAGTTTTTAGTCCATCAATCCAGGTAACATAACAAATAACCTTATCCAGCATTATGAAGGAAGCTAATGCACGATTTTACCAGCCGCACAGTAGCTTCAATATTTAAATCAATTCTCTGTGCATCTGGGCCCAATTATTAACAGATACACAAATGAATGCATAGAATGTGTACTTAATTGGTTACTGGCAGTCGGACAAATCATGGCAAACAAAATGTGATTGTGGGAAATGTGAAAGGAAAGCTAGACTAATTTAATCAGATTCAAAATTTGCTACCAAAACCTTAGAAGAATATGGTGGCTTTTGATTATTCTTTGGTTATCTTTGTGGTGTTTTCCATTTAGTGTAGCAAATATGCTTTTTAAAATTGGGGCAGTACTTTAAAATTTTGGAACTCATTATCCACCTTGCTAGCCTGCTGAAAAGTTATAAATAAACCCCTACCAGTCTGCCCAATTTAAGGCAACTGTACCTAAATCTAAACATAACAACATGAGGAAATTAAAGTAACATTTTCTTTATTATTGTTACCGTTAACACCTGAGCTACTCTTGAAATGGGCAAGCTGCCAACAATAGAGAGTACAGCTTTCTTACCATCTTGTGTCAATCCCCATCATAGCTACAAAACAGATAGCAAGAGTAAGATGAAAGCCAGATGTATCAGCAGCTGGGAGATACTCAGGATTAGCACAAGAAAAGAACCTAGAGCAGCATGCAAAACCTGGCAGAAAATCTATCAGGAATTCTGCACTGGAGAGGGCAATTACCACCCCCAGGAGAAGGCTGCTAATGATTTGAAACAACCTCACCACCAGTACTGGAAAATACAGGAAAGATCCCTATCCTTACATGTGAGTTTTTCTATAACTGTGGATTTGGACAGCTCTTTGGATTAAAGAGTTCAAAGCTGGAAAACTTTAGGGGGACATAGAGTCCAATCTCCTCACTTTATAGATGAGGAAAAATTAAATATTTTTATTTATATATTAAATTATCTAAAATAAAAATATTTCATTAAAAAAATAAAATGTCATGTAAGTTGTAAGTGGTAGAAGCCAGGATATGAACCCAGGTCTCCTGTCTCCAGTCTAGCAACCTTTCCACTTTACCAGGCTATGCCTTGATCATACAAAGTTTTTAAATCTGTGTTCCTTTGGGAGAGTGGATTCCAAAGGTGTCTCTAGCTATGTTTGTCCAGGGCTAAGGAACCATTCAAATAATAGCAATAAAATAAGCTACCTACACTAAGACCATGCAGATACCTAGCCAGCAATAAAGTTATAAACAAATTCTTCACCCTTCACCAACCTCACCAAGTAGTTTCCCCCTTCAAGCGCAGTAGCAGCACAGGGCCTTTTGGACCTCAAAAACGCATAGCAACAGGCTATGGAGCTGAACAACTACTATGAGAGTCCCTTGATGTCTGACCCAGACACACCCTAGGGAAAAAGGAATGGTTTAGAGATACAGCTGTTACCAACTCTGCTTCATTTCCTGATCTATAAAATGGGATGATGATAATAATAACACCGCCTCCCCCACCCCAGGGTTAACGTGAGGATTAAATTAGATAAAGTGCTTAACACTGTGCCTGGCACATAGTAAGTGCTATATAAATGTTTATTACAATTATTGTTATTATTATAACTTCATAGTACATGCTTATTACCAAACTTTGGTGTTCTCAGTGACCCAAGATTTCAGGCAGCTAAGAAATAAGGTCCCAAAACCCAGACTTTCCCAGGGAACTCATATAGAACAGAAGGTTCTATATTCTATATACTCCATAGACAAAGAGGAAAAGATAACCTGCAACACCTAAATCCCATACTCACAATGCTGCTCTGATGAATGAGTAAATGAATAAAAGAAGAATTTATCAAGCACTTGCCATGAACAAAACCCTGTGCTAAACGCCGGGGATATGAACAGCCAGGCCCAGCTCTCTGGGGGCTCACGTTCTAATGGGGGAGACAACATATCTGGAACGTTTTACCTGCTAAGTCAGATGGCAAAGTCCCCATGGTCCCTAATGATACCTCTTATTTAATGTCATTTCCACTCATAAAATGATCAGTTTCTGATGTTGAACCATAGACAGTGCCAAGGACTTTGGTGGCAAGAACATTCTTTTCTGGGTCTTCTATAGCTGTGGCTGTAGCCCCTGAAGGTACAGTGACCAGGCTGCATCTCCAGAGGTTGCCTCCCAGGATGATGGCTGAGGGTACTGGGATGGAAATATTGCTATTCCCAAAGTTCAGGGTCCTGAGCTATCTCATCAGGGTCTGGGGGGAGATGGTGGTCAAAGTGATGATGGTCTGACTTGTCCCCCTCCCCTCCTGTTGCCGCTTTAGCTACAAGTTTGCTTGCCCTGTGTGTGGCAGATGATCGGGACAGTTCCTTCTCCACTGGAGTTGTTCCCAAGAATGATACCTGTGAGGGCTGGGCTGGAAGAAAGACCAGGGGTGTACAAGGGAAGTGCTGCCCCTCCCGGCATATCTCCTCAGCCAGACTGTTGGCAACAGCTGCTCAGCAGTTGTCGCTGTTGAAGGAGGGGCTAGCCTCCGGTGCTAGCCGTCAATCAGTTAATGTTATGTGGTCATGGCATGCAGTTCCATAGTGTAAGAGAGGGTTAAGCACACTGCTCAACTGCCCTGCCTTCTCTGCTCTGCAGTCAGAAAGACCAGAATTCAAGTCCTACCTCATTCACATACTAGCTGAGTGACCCTTCCCCAAGCTTACCAAGCAGTTCCCCCCTTAAAAGCAAGTCATTGAACCTCCGAGGTAAAAAGAAGGAGCTAGGCTCAATAGCCTTTAAGGTCCCTTTCAGTTCTGAAGCTATTATCCTATGAACTAAGGGCTCACTACAAATAAGATATATATCCTCGCACAGAGAAAAAATATGATTGGAACCATGCCTACATGACATCATTAACCAAAGGCTAGATTTCCTGTTGACCCCTACTGTTAAGATCCACCCAGAATTAAAAGGCTCACCTTTTCTAGAGCAGGGGGTCCTTTTTAGCAACCTGGCAAAAGTCTAGAGACTCTTTCTCAAAATTATAGTTTTTATTAATTTTTTTTG